>NW_024879763.1:57500-74986 GCF_900700415.2 Clupea harengus | reverse complement strand
GGCAGGGAGCAACAAGGGAACTCAGTGGAACGTCAGACTTCAGGAGGACAGGTCAGAATTTACAGTTCTAAGGCTTGCACATGTTTTTCTTTTAGTTGGAAAACTATGCAAAAGCTTTTGATTCAAGGCCCTTTTAAAATGTTCCACTGACTGAAACTGACAAACAGCTCATATAAAAGAGAAACGTTTATTTCCAACATGATGGATACCACCTCTTGGGTAACCTAAAATCAGATCACTGGTATTGATTCATTGGAATCTCTTCATCCCTGATCCTAAAGGGGGGGGGGGGGGGGGGGGGGTCCCGTGACCTCTGACCTGCACTGTATGTCCTCCTGCAGCGCCACCATCATGGCCAGGTGCTGGTCCACGTCAGGCTGGCTGGCCGCGTCAGTCTCCCCCCTCAGGGGGTCGTGCATCAGCTTCAGCTCGCTCTCCCACGGCAGGATGTAGGTGTGGCCGTAGTAGAAGCCCAATGGGATCTTGGCCCTGGCATTGGTGCTGCCGTAGCGGCCAATCACAGTGATCTACGAGAGGAAACAATGGAGAAGTGTGTATTGTGAGAAAGCTGCTTCAGGTGATCACTGATCCAGGTTTTCCCTTTGTACTTTACACAATCCCTCTGGCACTACTTTATATCAAAGACATGTGGCTACAAAAAACTGAACAGAGTTTAAAAGAAGAAAAAGAAAAAAGGAAATACACAACAAAAGTAGGTGTTGCCATTTCCTGACTAGACATAGAGCTAACACCATTCCACCATCATCTTCAGTCCATCCTCACCTTCATGAAGCGGCAGACGGGCGGGGGCAGCAGGTCGTGCAGGATGAGGGAGTGTGTGCTGATGTCGGTGGCCACCACCAGCCGCCGGCCGTCCACCTCCTCGCCCAGCGTCCAGATGTCGATGGACAGTGAGGCTAGGTCCCCGCAGGTGGGGATCAGAGCGTCCGTCAGGAGCACTGGCCGCCCAAAGTCTAAAGTCACGAACCTCCGCGCACCTGGACAAAGCACGAGACTTACAACCACTTTTCATACGGCTCATCGCCAGTCATGGCACGCAAACTTCTCTGGGCTTCTCTGCTCCACCCCTAGTACCACTTATTTATATGCAGAGCAACGAGACATCCAGGTCCAGCAGCTACAAAACATGTAGGTTATTACAATTTTTTAAGAAATGTTTTTGTAGGCAGCTAGTTTTTGTAACATGCTCATAATCAAACAGTGCTGTGTTAAAGTATAGTAGAACAATACTATTTCAACATTAGCTGCAGTCTGTACTGTTATGGTGCCTGTGTGCGCATGCGTGTTCGTGGGTGCCTGTGTGCATGTGTGTGCATATGTGTGTGCGTATGTGTACATGTGCGTGCGTGTCTCACCTGAGTGCATGCGCTCTATGATGATAGACTGGTGAGGGGAAGGCTGCAGGAAGTGGGAGGCCTGAGAGATGGCTAATGCCAGTCCACTGCCCATGGGATTCTGCATACAAATAAAGATCAACATTGTGAACTCACACTCACATTCATTATGAATATAATCTCGTACAGACATTTAAGAAGAACCATCATTACACAGGATAGTTTACTCTTGTGAACAACCTGTGAACTATTAAAAACAAACGACCAATAAAGGAAAATTGACAATAATGTGCTAATAATTAACTGGCCAAGTAACAGCCATGTCTGCGACTGATCTCTCGCAATATGCAGCACAAACTGAAGTTAAATGTATTTTATGAGCCTCTGCATGAAGAGCACCCAATGTGGGACTGACCGGCTTGGCCTTGTGGGAGTTCTTGTTGTGTGCGGCGAGGTTGACGGTGGGTGGGTCGATGATGGAGCCGGGGAAGAGCTGCGCCAGCTCCACGCTGATGGCCGCCGACACGGCCTCGTTGGGTGGCGTCAGGGGCGGGGTCATGAAGAGGGGGGTGGTCTTTGGCGTGGGCGGGATGACGTCGGAGGGGTGGATGAAGAAGCCTGGGGCACTGGAGGCGGAGGCAGAGGGGTTGGAAGGCACGGAGTTGTGGATGGGGCCCACACCGGACGCGGCAGCGGCAGCCGCCGCTGAGGTGGTCTGGTGCAGCTTGGCCTCCAGCTTGGCTTTCTGTTGAGCATAGGAGAGATGCTGAAACAACCCAGCATTAAAACCCGATGGAAATTGAATATGCAGAAATAAACTCATTTATCAGAGCATTTATTGTTAACAATAACTGTAACTATGAAGTATTGAACCCATTAAAGGGATCTGTATAAAACCATTAGTGTGATGCCATGTTGATTTAAACTCATTATATTACAGAACATGATATCAGTTCTCCTGTATTGTGCTGTTCAATGAATGGAAACAACAGCACAGAACAAAATGTCCCTGGTGCTATTAGGATGTCAACCAATCAATCACAGTCAGTGAATCAGATATAATGACTGTGTGTGTGTGTGTGTGTGTGTGTGTGTTCAAGGCAATGACCTGTATGCTCTATGTGTGCTCATATTTGTGTTTGCATACTGATGTGTATTGATCTTTGCATGCATGCATTGTTATGTGGTGACCCTGACCTGTTGCTGCAGCTTGAGCAGCTGCTGTTGTTTCTCCTGCAGGACCTGCAGCTGCTGTTCGGCTGACACCATGGCGTGGGACAGCGACTGCAGCGCCACCTGGGCCGCCGAGCTCAGCGCCGTGGACGCCTCGCCGACCGACCCCGCCGACAGACCGCCCACCCCGGGGGTCACCCCGAACGTGCTCACTGTAGGGTGAAGCCAAAACATTACTCAAGGTTCAGGGTCAGCCTGAAATCAACTCTTTACCTCGTGTGCTCTTGGTATCAGCATCTGGGGAGGACTTGAGATTAAGGTTTGAGGTACCATTTGAGGTACCATGGCCTTGAGTGCTGTATTGCACTATATATTGCCATGTGGAACAGCAATGTTTGAGTAAAAGTGTGTGTATGAGGAAGTAGAAGTAGTAAAGAGAGATATGTACCGGTGAACATGCTGGCGTCGTCCCTCTCCACCCTAGTACCGTCACTAGTGGAGACGCAGGTGAAATGCAGAGGCTCTACCTCCAGCAGCCCCGTCAGGGCTGTGAAGCTGCCCTCAGCGGCGGCACAGCTGCTCACCTTACCATTCCCTACAGAGAGAGAGAGAGAGAGAGAGAGAGAGAGAAAATGTGGGGGGGATAGATACACAGATAGAGAGCAACCGACAAAGACAGAGCAAGAGAGATAAAACAAACAGGGAGGGGATGGTGAGAGAGAGAGAGAGAGAGAGAGAGAGAGAAAGAAAGAAAGAAAACAATAGTTCTTTAGTTACATGAGCTAAATCCAGACAAGCAGAATAGATCCTGATCTATTTTCTCTCTATGAGACACCTGATAATGCTATCCAGGTGTAGAACTAATCTAAAGATGTAATCCAGTTAATCATGGACATCTATTGTCCATGGGAGAGGCTATATGAACTAAGGCAGATTGTGTGTTTCATGTCTACCAGCCCAGGGACTGCAGATGGAAATGAGCCAATAGCTACATATGGTACAAAGTGTGTTATTTCTTCTGACACTAATGTGTTTGGGACAGGTTCCTCCAAACTGAAGCTGATCAACTAAATGACACTAAACAGAGGCAGATCCACTGCAGTGAGGTCAGGGGAGAGAATCTCACCTGAGAGAATGTCTGACAGGTCGATCTCATCAGACTGGACTCCAATGCTGCTGTTGAAGGCATTCTTACAGGAGGAGCCGCTCACCTCCAGGTCAAAGAGCACGGGGTCAAAGGGGGAGCTGTACAGCCCATACCTGCAAGAAATTAAAACAAACACAAACAAGACAGTTAGTGAGATTAAGATTTACACTGGTTAATCTTCTAACACTTAGTCAATTATTAAGCAATGACCTCAACAAATTGTGTCTCTCCCCAGCATTTCTTCCTCTTAATCAGAGGTGAGGCAGATAGTTTCATATTTTTTTTTTTGGTTGTTTGTTTAAAAAAAAATAATAATAATAATCAAAAAGGTGTTTGTCCAGCAGTGGGACTGGTGGTCAGACAACTGCTGTCAGACAATCTGCACCTAGACTCACCTGGTCTGCAGCAGGGCCTCCAGGGGAGTGAGCCGGTCCTGAAGCTGCCGGGAGACGGCCGTGAGCAGGGAGGCACACGCCGTGCTGCAGCCCGCCAGGTCCTCATCCTTTACATAGTTCAGCAGCACAAAGTACCAGAACACTGCACCTGAGAGAGCCAGACCAGAGTACAGATGGGGGAGGAGGGAACAAAGAAGAGGAGTCAGTACCAGTATCATCATGTAAAACTTAACTTTAATTACTTCTCATTTTAAATTCGGTTTGTATTTCTCCTGATAACGGGATCAAAAGGAAGACCCAACTGACTGCAGATGACATACCACCAGTAGCTGCTGCAGGTAAGTAAGGCATATTCTCCAGTAGAGCCTTCAGCAGAGCCATACCAAATCCCTGCTGTCCAGGGTCTCCTTTACCGTTACTGCAACACAAACAACAACTAAACAATTACTCATCACATCTCGAAAATAAACAACAAAATAAGTTAACGCCTTGAATAGGTATGCGTATTGGAGCTTCTTACCTAATACAAAGTGCAAGAAAGCGTGCGCATTTGTGGGCTATGCTTCGGCCCGTCTGGAAGAAGCAGACTCTGACTATGTCTATGAGCCGCTTCCTGGTCTTAGTGAGGAGGCCCTCCTTTCCCTCTCTGGGACTGGAAACAAACAGAGGTGGAGGTTTAGGATCAGAAGAAACATATGCCAGTTCCCTGGATTTTGATACCAAAATCACTGTCACTATTATCTTGCGTTGTAATAGATGTATATAATGCAATAAGAAAGCACGTATGCTGGCTTGACACCCGCACCCACACATTACACATTGAATTTCTGTTTCATCATCAACTCCGATGATTGGATGATCAGAGAGCAAAAAAACACAGGCAAGCACATACGGACACACTAATACACACACACACACACACACACATCCCTACCTGCAAGGTCCGTTTGAGTAAACCCCAGCCAGCCAGCAGAGGATGTCCAGGATGAGACTCTGGGCATGCTCAGTGCTGGCCGTCTCATCCGAGCGCTTACACAAGCCGTTCAGCAGCTTCTCATGGAATTCTGGGAACTGCAGCATTGCACAGCGCTGGATTCTGTAGGATTCAAACAACATACAACAGTTTTAAAACCTCGCCATGAAGCACTGTAAAAACAAACTGCTCAGTCTGTACACCTGTCTGTCAAGAACTGGAACCACAAACTGCTCTGCTCAGTCCAGGGTAGAAAAAGGGCAACACTGGCTAATTTAACACCCTGAAAATACCCTTTGTTTGAAGTGTCAACATGAAGGGAGTGATGTATGCACTTGAGTGGCAGAGGGTTGAGTGGGTACCTTTCTTTGGGAATGGAGGTCTTTTTGAACCTTCTGATTGTGATTGACACTTCCTGCAGCAGGTCACAGCCACGCAGGTTATCTGGTTTCTTTGATGCTGGTGGAGGGTCCACTTTAGATGTGGAGGCTTTTTCCTAATAAAGGAGAAATAGGGAAAAAGAGGGGAAGAGGAAGAGGAACAGAGAATGAGATCAGTAGGGAGGACAACACAGTAAGGGAGTGCTCGCGGCTATGTTGTTTTGTAAGGATAACAATGCAGTTCCTCTCTCCAACCACTTGGTGGTGCTAGCAAGGCAACAGCCTTCACTAGGAATAAAACTCAATCAGCACAGACTCATTACTTCCATCTGGCGAATACAGAGGACTAGAAAAATCCTCTCTAGCCAAACCCACATAACCACGGGCCTACTGCACAGAGCAGCATCTTAAGAAGGGGTAGCGGCTGCCGAGGTGTCCTGGTATGAGAAAATAATGGACCGTGGTGAGGTAGTGAACTCCATTGACATCTTGGGCCGTACCTTGGAGGCCTGGGCCCGCTGCAGCAGAGAGGAGAGGGACTGGGCTTTGCTGCTCTGGGGCTTGGAAGGCATCCTGACCACTGGCCGCGGGTTCTCCTCCATGCCCTTGTCGCTCACGGCCTTAATGTGAACCAAGAACGAGCGGTACTTTCCCCCCGCCATACCTGCAAGGAGACAGAAGGGAAACAGTGAAGAGGTTTTATTCAATTCAACTCTGTATGTATTGCCATCACTAATTAGGATTGCCTATGATGCC
Source organism: Clupea harengus (assembly GCF_900700415.2). Taxonomy (NCBI): domain Eukaryota; kingdom Metazoa; phylum Chordata; class Actinopteri; order Clupeiformes; family Clupeidae; genus Clupea; species Clupea harengus. The sequence goes on along the minus strand of NW_024879763.1, from coordinate 68,807 downwards.
TTGCATAACCCAAAGCCCAAAGTGTTCAGAGCACATCTCTGTAGGCAAGTGGGTGGTACTACAGAAGAATGTATGTTTCTTTCACACCCACTCAGAGTCTCACCTTTGACCAGCTTGGGACTTGTTAAGCTCAACATCCCAGCATGGCCGGAGAGGTCGAGGCCACTGGCCAACCACACAGGGCCACAGAGGATGTCCTCCTTGTGGTCCTCAAGAAAAGGACAAAGCCTAGAACCTAGCAGGAGAAATATCAAAAAGAGTAGCCATTAAGACAAGAAATATATAAAAGAGCAACTTCACATGATGTCAGGACATAAGGACTGCAATGACACGACTCATGTAAATGTTAATTTAAATAAATAAATAAATAAACCGCAATACCTCAAAGTGTCTACTTAAAAGTCCATGGGGACAATTACTTGCCCTTCTGAAGGGTGTTGTTCCTGCAATTATCTGACAAGTGTATTTCAATGGTAGAGGGTAGGCTCCTGCAGTAGCACAGCCCACAATGCTAATACAATGCTACACCTTCATATGTGCTAAACGTAAGAATTTCATTTTTTTAAACATTCAACAGAATGTGAACAAATTACTAACATATATACTTACATTACATAATGTCAAAAAACACCTATGCTATGTGTTGCCCAGACATCCACTCAAATTAACATGCCAACTAGCTAGCCCTGGCCCGGCCTCTCTCATAATACCACTTTGAACCGCAGAGCCTCAATCCATTTTCAGAGATCTGGCCCAAGTAAGCACGGCTATCCTGAAGTTAGCATCAACAAGTAGCTTAGTAGCAAGCCCATCGGTTTGTCAATATTAACACCAGCATTGATGTGTTTCATCACAGTACAGTTGTGTAATTGAATTGACAGCTCAAAAAACACATTTAACTGTGCACTTCCTCTTTAATGGTTAGACTATCAGCAAGCTCAAAAGCACGATCGTTAAATGAAGACCACTTTACAGGGACAACCTTGAAAGCAAACTTGGCAACCTTCAAAGGGCTCGTATCCCCAATGCACACCCAACCCAGTTTGACAGTGAAGCTACCTGGTGACTCCTCGATGTCCATGCCCTGGATGTCTTCCACAAAGTCGTGCAGGAGAGGCGGCCCATTCCTCTCACCGTTTGTGTGCAGGGCCTGGGACAAGGGGAACATGATCTGCCTGTCCACCGCTGTCTCTGGAGATGGGGATGAAGCAGAGGCGTTTATCAAAAAGGGAAAACCAGTGAGCTGTCATGTCGTCTCAATCATCATGGCGCTGTCATAGCCACTGGTGCATGCAGTATAATCAAGAAAGCTATTAGCGCCTGCATTCTGTGTGCATGTCTGTGTTTGAGAGTGAGAGAGAGAGCACGAGCGCGCAATAGTATTCTCACCGTTGACCTTGCCTAATCCTGGGGCCTTGTTCTTCAGTAGGGTGACCTGGATCTGAGGAATGTTGGTAATGTTGGCGTTCATCACAAACTTGAAGTCCACGTGGCCCACCATGCACGCTTTGGGCAGCACCAGCTCAAACACGTGTTCATCCCAGCTAGAGCTACACAGAGACGGGAGCACAACAGATTGAAATAAAAACAAAGTATTAGATTACAATGAACCTCTAGCCTCTAACCAAATCCCTCACCTGCTTGTAAGTGTTTTCCCCAAAACAGGACTACTACTATTTTAGCTTATGTGTTTAACAAGCATGATCTGTGTGAAAGGTGAGCAAATGGTGTGTGTACCTGTGTGTGGGCGCGTGTGTTCTTGTGTGAGATGGGGAGAGCCTATTTGCAGCTGGCCAAAAGAGACCTGCTATGATGCTTCAGGTTGCAATGCTAATCAATTTCATTCACATAGTAAACCATGCATACTGTGCTACATAGCTTTACTGTAACCGTCATCAGTCTATGCACGAGTGGATAAGAGACTCTCAAACTGCACTCTCACGCGCAGACACACATTCACACACATGCACAGACATGTCGCTCTGCACACACCAACATGTACATGCTGACACATTCACACACACACACACACACACACACACACACACACACACACACACACACACACACACACACACACACACACACACACACACACACACACACACACACACACACACCTGTCGTTCTGCAGCTTCCATGTGCGTGTGTGCTGTGCAGCATCTCCGTGGTGCTGCTGGTGCAGGTGCTGTGGGTGTCGGCGCTGCTGCTGCTCCTGCTGCACCTCCACCCAGCAAGGCGGCACCGTGGCCGAGAAGCGTGGCGTCAGAGTCTCAAACCGTGTCAGCTCCACCAGAGACGACAGGGTCTCCACGCCCAGAACTTGGTCCACCAGAAGGTCAATTCCTGCTGCAGGCACACACGTGAGGGGCAGACAAACTGTTAGCATGTGAAGTACAAGTGTGTCACCCAATTACCCCACCTACAGACAGAAACAATATTCTGACTATCCCTGTCCATTAATCCCACATTCACCAAGGCAGCGCTCATATTAAAAGATACAAGAGTGTGACTGGTTCTCGACCTGTAAGGTCAGGCGCTCAATCACATTTAAGCCATGCGAAAGCAAAAAAGGGGGAGGCCCATGGTGTAACCGTTTTAAAGTCTTTGCATTGTGAGCTGTTCGAAGGAATGCAACATTGCTTCTGAGAAGTGAGCAACAATGGCCACATTCATGACTATAGGTGGTTATGCATGATGCCTGAAAAATGGATTTCACACTTTAACGCAACAGTTAGCAACAGTGACGCATTCAGAACCTAGTGCACCGTTTGTAATGGTTGCCAGGATGGCGAGAGTGATGAGTCATGTTAAGAGTGAAGATGGAGGCCAACCTGTGATCCCTGGGCTCGAGGGGTTTGAGGACGGCTTCGTCCCTTCAAACAGCTGATCCACCCCTTTAGAAAGGGGGCCATCGACAAAAATGTCGGCGTCATCTATATCGTCAAACACACCTCCAATTTGAAGGAAATGAAGTTCTCCACCTTGAGGGGAAAGAATGTATACTCATGTTATATTAGATGTACCTTTAATATTAACAGTATAGAATTGTTATAGAACTGTTATAAAAATGTTACAAGTACAAAGCAGTCTGCTGTATTTATGATCTCATTTTACAATCTTAACACTTACTTTATACACATTCATCACCAATTGCTTATGCACACAACCCCCCCCCCCCCCCCCAGCAGTCCCATCCAGACTTCTGATTTGATAAGAGGCCTAATAATTACTCCTCTGTAATTTCAAGTCCAAAAGGAGTAGCTCCGAGATGAGAGCTCATGGAAAACCCCGGAACATTAGGCATTTAATTTCACATGTTCTACAGCAAAGGGTTTGAAACCTTGAACATCACCTGTTGCTCATAAACTGATACACCTTCACATTACCTACAACACATACATCTTCATTTGTCCTGAAGGCACCACACACACACACAAATGATATAACAAATGTGGCTTATGAAGGAGGACAGCAGAACATCAACATGTTCATACTATGCGTGTGTGTGTGTGTGTGTGTGTGTGTGTGTGTGTGTGTGTGTGATCGCGCCACAGTCCTGATTTGTGTTCAGCTAAGGAATTTTTGGGCTATGTGATACATTTACAAGCGGCAGCTGAGAAACAGGGGGCACCCCCTCCCTCCCTGAGCTGAGCTGAGCCACGGCTTATTGAAGACGACTAATGCAGCACAGGGGGAGACACTGCTGGGAACTCAGCAGGGTTTACACTTACTGAGCACAGCACTGCACTGCAGGCTATGGACGATCACTGCAGTGTGCTTAACTACAACTTGACACTTTCAATTACAAAGCATCCTCTTCAAAGAGTTAACTGAGGTGAATGAAAAGGTCGTAGACAGAAGAGAACGCATACTGCCACAAATAACACGTCGGCAGAGATATTCACCAGGACCACAGTCAAGGGAAGACGACTAACAAACAAAAGAAAGTTTCCAAGATTTTCCCCAAGACTCTCCTCAGATCAGACAATCAGATACTCTTCCACAGCAAAGATAAGTAGTTTTAATGCATTATGCTCGCTATTGGAGCTGAACTATCTCCAGTGCACCATTAGCTTAAATAATCTCATCTTTCCAGTGGAGCTCTAGCAGCCAGTGAAGAGGCCCTCACCTTTCGTGCAGGCGCAAAGGCGGTCAGTCCCCGAGCAGTAGGTGACCGAGACAAAAGGGTCCACCTCATCGCCACCCTCTTTGACGGCCGGCTCCACCTTGGCCAGCACTTCCAGCGTGGCCAGGTCCAGCACCATGATGTAGCCGGCCTGCGTGGTCACCACCAGCTTCTCCTTGGCCGCAGATGCAGCGGACGAGGTGGTGTTGGTACCGTGAGCGCCGCCAGTGGCCGTGCTGCCGTTTGGACCGGCGCCGGGGCCGTTCTTGACGCCGGTCGTCGTGTCGTCCGAGGTGTCCTCGCAGTCTTCCTCCCGTCCGTCCAGCACGTCCGCGGGCAGCAGGATGAGTGAGGTGACGGCGTCGCGAGGGTCGCGGATGTGCTGTACCTTCACCGGCTCCTCCTCCAGCGTCACGATGCGCGTGGAGTAGTTTAGCTTGTACAGCACCAGGTACCCGCCGCCGCCGCTACCCGGGCTGCCACCAAACGCCCGGGACGAGGGCAGCTGCTGTTGCTGCTGCTGGTCGGGGGGCAGGATGAGGGGCGTCTGCTGGGGCGAGGAGGCCCCGTGGGTGCCCTCGTGCCCGTTGGCCAGCATGGGCAGAGCCTGGAGCTCGTCCTTGCGGCCGCGGCTGCAGAGGGCCGAGCGCTGGCGGTTGAGGTTGTTGAGCGCCTCGACCTGGTTGATGGCGCTGAGCGACTCCACCGAGCAGGGCTGGAGGCCCACCAGGAGGTGCAGGCCGTCGCTGCAGGGCGTGATGGAGTCCACGTACAGGTTCTCGTCCTCCAGCTCCTTGGGCAGCCGCAAGCACTGCACCAGGGCGCCGGGCCTCGGCGCCTGCGAGCCCCACTTGTCGGGGACGTCCACGGGGCCGAGGTTGGCGGTGGCGTCGGCGAACTGCTGGATGTAGGTGATGGGCGGGTCCTGGAGCAGCAGCTGCTCGTGCGAGTCGAACTCCATCTCGATGATCTGTGGCACGGTGAAGCCTTCCTCGTGGAGGCTCTTGCCCATCAGGTTGTTCATCTGCGCAAACACCTTGCCCGTGGCCTTCTCGTCCGCCTCCTTGATGCTGTACAGTAGCAGCACGGGGATAGTCCTGCGGATGGGGTAGATGGGGAGGCTGGGGGAGCCCAGCTCAGGGGTGGGGTGGCAGGTCTCAATCTCCATGGGACCCTGGTCAGGGGCGACGACCACGAGGGGGGTGGCCTCAGGGACCTGAGTCCTTAAGGGTCCGTCGGCTGTAGGGGGCGGGGGCCGCCGCGCCGGGGTCAAGGAAGGGCCCCCGGCGAGAGGGGAGCTGGCGGCCGAGCGGTAGCTGAGCAGGCCTCCCGTCAGCAGGCAGGGGAAGGGAATGTTGTGCTGCTCGGCTGGCTTCTCCTTGGCCTTGTCGGCCTTGGCCTGTGCCAGCGCGGGGTTGGCCCCTAGCTCCTCCAGGTCCTTGACGGTGTCCTCCAGCACACTGGCCACCACCTCCCACTGCAGCTTCTCGGGCTGCTGCAGCACGCTGAGCGCCGTCACGCCCAGACTGACATCCAGGCTCTCCTTCTGAGACGGGTGACCTGAGGAAGAGGGGGGGGGGGGGGGGACCCACGTCAGTCAATGACAATGGCTTCAAGACCCTGACATCACTTAATTACAATTACAGATGCACAGACTTTTCATCATGTAAAGATGAATGCCATCACTAAGGCAATTAAGAGTTGCAAACAGTTTTTCTACCAATGATGAGAGCTAGATGTTAAAACTATGTGATGGGTTTTCATGAAGATTCAAGATTAACATCAGTATGCATATTAGTAACTTTTTATTCTTCATACAGAGGCCATTTAAGCGGATTATGGTAACACCTCACAGAATCTTACCACGCGAGTATTAGAGTGCTGTGCATCCAGTACAAGGAGATGATTTCTAATGGGCCAGTCAGTAGTAATGGTGTTTACACACATTCCCCCATGTCACCTAACTTATACAAATCTGCATAACATAAATCCCCCACAGACACACACACAGGGAAAATCCTGTTAACTGAGCGACATGCTGACAGACCTGCTGGCATGGCAATATATTAAACTAGAGCCACCGCTGGCAGATTCAGCAGGTCGGTGTCAAGGACAAAAAAAATCAATAAAAAACGACTCAAGCTGAGATGTGACAGAAGGGTGCAGATGGAGTGAGGAGAGGAGGTGGGATCAGCAGGCCTGCTGAGGAGCTCTGTACCTGTGACTGACTCCGATCTGGAATGCTCTTCGCTGTCTGAGTCCTCCAACTGATCATCACTGCAAACACGCACAGGCACAGGCACAGACACACACACACACACACACACACACACACACACACACACACACACACACACACACACACACACACACACACACACACACACACACACACACACACACACACACACACACACACACACACACACACGGAAGATAAAAGGTTAAATACTCAATGTCTGTCAGGGGTTGTTGTTTTTCAGAAGACGTATTTCATCTTGACAGATGGGATGGTGGGTTGATGATCTATTCTGATCTTTCCAAAACTCTTGCCTCATTATGGTTACAAAACAAGCCCTGCCGGCTGCCAAGCCTCCTGATTTTATGCCAAATCTCTGGAAATGGGCATATAAACATCTTCAGTTCAAAGACTGATTTCATTCAATTACCTTGAAGCTTTGTGTACCACCTCTAAAATACAAAACTTCAATTGAATACACCATAATAGTCACACTGGCTATTTTATGGCAACTTAAATGCCTTTATTACAACCTATGGGAACTACAGTATTCAGTCATTTTATTAACGGCTAGTGGAATCTTCATTATGTACATAATACCACAATATACAAAACCTTTTAATCAAGTTTTGAAAGCAAATCCTTCTCAGCCCTACTTTTCCTAATTTTCCCCAGGCCATTAGCTGCATTCTTGTGTTTGATTGACATCACAAAGGCCCAATGCCTGACTGATCTTCTCCTGTGACCTTCATCTGATAGGCTCAGGGTTCAGATATATGTTAGTTATCCCCCCTCTAGCTTCTGAGCTCCACACTGAGACGGTCTGTAATATGTGCTTTGGAGCAGGCTCATCTCCCCATGTCTCTGCTGTACCTGTCCCCCTCTAGTTTTGGCAGGTCCGAGCAGCTGGACGAGTCCTCCAGCCAGGCCAGGGTGGGCCTCCTGGACTCCGGGCCCAGGGTCTGCTCGCTGCTCGACAGGAAGAGCTGGCGCAGGATCACTGGGTCGTATGGGTTGATCTCAAACTTCAAGTGCACCTGAAGCCAGGACAGCAGACAAACAAAGGACATCATACACAATGTCAGGGACAGGGACACATGCAGGACGTACAGTCTCACTGTAAAATGTCTGAAAGAGACAGAATAGGTAGATACCAAATACCAACTTGAATTTATATTGAAAAACCATGAAACTCAGGGCAAACCTTCATCAGCTTGGACACGTCCCATATGCAGATCTTGCCCCTCTTGGTGGCGGCAGCCAGGAAGTGCGGGCAGCTGCCGAAGCCGTAGCAGGCAATCTTGTCGGAGCCGTCCGGACTGGGGAACTGTGCCGGGCTGGTCGCCAGGGTTACTGACAGCGGAACATTCTGCGTGTGCTCGCCCTTCACAAATGGACAATTGGGGGAATGTCGCTCGTGCTCCGACCTGTAGGGCAGAGAGCTCAAAATCTCAAGAGTGCTCACACTTCCTCCAACATACTGTAGGCATTCCTTCAGGATTCAGGATTTGACTCATGATGCGATACACAAGATGCATGATATTATTATGGCTTATTTTTTTGATCAAATACCAAGGATGGATGTATGGAATATGTGTACATGGCTTACTCACCATGGCTCGTCTGTGGGCTCCCAACACACCAGGCAAACACTACAGGTGAAACACATGGCCCGGTCATCGCCCGTGGAGGCAGGCTGCAGAGATGGAGAGAGACAGACAGAGACAGACAGACAGGTAGAGAGTGAGTGAGCGTCTGGGCCTGGTAGATCTGAATCAATAATAAATCAGGGATGATTAAAGAAGCCTGAGCACCTCATCTGAACTGTCTCAAGGGGAATGAAGACTTTTGTGCGTTTCAATGATCTACCATTGTCAGCCTGAGTTGTCACCCAATTCTACATCAATAAAATGATTAACATATCTATTTACTATGGCTAATATATATCTTAAACAAATGTGAAAGTGCTTATAATATATGGCAGCTCCTAATTATAAAAAAGGGTGAGTTTCCATGGTTTTAATAAATTCCCTTTTATCTGGGGGGGGGGGGGGTAATCTCAACTCCCACTTGTTCTGTTGGCATAGCAACCGGGTACAAGGCAAAGAGATGCACTACCATTTCCATGGAAACAAACACTTATCAGTTTCCTTGGTTTTAATGGTAAGGCCAAGGGGAATGACCTCTAGTGCCTGAATGAATCTGGGGGATTCCACCAACAAAACAAAACCAAAAGTGGGATTTGACACTGTGCCTAAATATTACACAAAGGCACAATGACTTTATGCAAGAGAAACAGAAAGAGAAAAACGGAAAGAACCTCAAACAGAAAGTACAAGTCAGAAAACATGAAACAAAGAGAAGGATGCCAGAAGAAAGAAAGAAAAACAAACAAAAGACTGCAAGGGAGCAGACTGAAAGAGAACTGCCCACCTGGTGGTAGAAGCCTGCCTGGGCCATGGGGTCTGGCTGTGCCCAGCGATAGCCAGCATGTGGCCAGGACGTGAACGTTTCTCTCCTGTTTGCCTCACTGTACATCAAGGATCTGGAGAAGGACAGCCACATAAGCAACAAAGCACACACACACGGCCCAGTTAGTTAAACTTTACTCAGACACATAAGAACAACACAACTGAAATTGAACACCACATAGACTTGGATCAAAAAGGTGGAAATGGGTTACAAGTTTACTACTGTGGTGGGACAACAATATATGTTCACCTTTTTTTTAATCTAAAAGCTTAAGGCAAAGCATAGGCTAGGTTAAAGACTCCCTATAGTTACCGATAGCATTTGAGATGGCAAGCAGCCAACTTCAACAGGAGCAACTATTTGTTTCTAAACATGGGTGGTGCTGGCGTTCTCTCACCTATCTACAGAGCGTCCGGGCCCCACCCCCAACTCGGGCCGGGCACTCGGTAAGAGGTAGGACAGCCTGTCCATGATGGACGAGGCCACAGACAAGGCAGCAACGTTCTGGTTTATCTTCTTCAGCTCGTTCACGATGGCACTGGCCACCACCTTGATCACGTGGTGCGGGAGATGGAAAGTCACTGTCGCCCACTGGAGGAATGAAGGAAAGAGAGAGAGAGAGAAAGAGAGATGAAAAATGAAAAATGGTGTGACAGACAGACAGGTCATTCCCACCAACATTGAAACCAGTTTTTTTTTTATGTTAATATGCCGTATTGGCGTCATGTGGCAACGGGGGCAAAAGTTGTTAGTACAGCAAAGTACAGTCATTCCACCCCCCGGCGATCTAGTAACATTGACAGCAATCAATCAAATGGGAACAACAACATTCCCATCTTCATTGGGGAGTTATTGCCCCATTATTTCTCTCAGGAATGTTTAATGTCTATCTGGAGCTGTTTAAACACATCCATAAGCGGTAGTGATCACTGAGCCCAAGATTCCTGTCCATTATTGGTAAGATGATTTAAAAAAAATAAAAGAAACTACGCGGTGTGTTTGTCGCTTTGTTGCTATGCTTACCCAGTTTCTATGCTAGCAAACTACCTAGCTAAGCAAACTTTAAACCTAAATGGTTTCAATGACAGAGTTCCATTTGTATGAAATTACAGTTAGTAAATCTAGCTGACACTGGTCTCCTCAATTTAACTTATAAAAGTATAACAGGAAAAGGTAGAAACACTCATAGTAACACAACCTTGCAACTGCCAACTGATAGGATGGCTCCCTTAGCTAGATAAGCGAGTTACATTCAGTATTCAGTATTCTGTAACATGCTGTTTCATATGAATAAATGACACAAAACTTTGGTATGATTAACTGCTATGTGAGATTGGAAATTCGTTATCCATTCAGATTGTTGTCTTCTGGAATTGTTGAAGATTTTGTACGCGAAAGGGGCTAGAGAGGGAGAAACAGGATATAGTCAGAGTCACTAAGTAAATGCCAGGTATCACTGCAGTAAATAGTGGGCCAATGAAGTAGTGGCCATACAGAATCTAATGAGGAGAGAATCAAATGTCCCTCCTGTCCGCTGCAGAGAAAACCTGGCTGAGGACGGAGAACCTTCCAGAAGAATACAGAACTCGCTAAGAGGGGTCAGGAACAGAGGCGAGAGGGAGATCCATCAGAAGTACACAGCTTAATTGCTAAAGTGGTGTGATACAGGAGTGGGCCACAAAGACATCATGGCTGGGAGTAGAAACTGTGATGTGTGCTTGGCAGCCACCCTGTACCCTCCCCACCAACTTCCACCCTTTATTGTGGCTTGCAGAAGAAACATAACACTTTAAGGTAAAAATGCTTATGTTTCACTGCAGTGCAGCAATTCAGAAAGAATGCAGGCTTGTGTCTACTGTATAGTGCAGATGTATTAGTGACTAGTCATTTACTAATGACCTACAGCCTGCGTGAACAGTGTGTGTTGTGAAAGCATTTGTGTTTGGTTTTAAATCATCATTACACCCCACAGGTGATTTCCCAGTCAGTGAAGCCTGTGTAAGTCCTGAGACGTCCACAAAGAAAACACCCACCTGCTCTTAGGTAAGGGGTGGTGGGGAAACTGGTCAGGTGTGTCCAATGCTGCTGACTCACCCAGAGTGCACACACACACAAACTAGAGGGGATACTGTAGGTAGTAGGGGTGGGAATCTCTTGGCACCTCACGATTCGATTCCGATTCAGAGGTCAACGATTCGATTCTAAACCGATTCTCGATTCTAAACCGATTCTCGATTATCAATTCTAAACCGATAAAACGATTATCGATGCATCTCAATTTTTAAAACATTTGAGTTTGCTACTCAGAGTCTGCAATAATCGATGCCGCTTGCATTTCAACGCAAAATGAATGTGTATTAAAAAAATAAATAAATAAATAAATAAATTATAATTTCTTTTTTTTTATTATTATTAAAAAATCGATTATGAACTTTTCTGAATCGAGACAGAATCGTTCTAGAGAGAA
>NW_024879763.1:0-52500 GCF_900700415.2 Clupea harengus | reverse complement strand
TTTAGAAAGGTGCAGCTCCTAACTGAAGTTGGCTGACAAACCATGTAAGCTTCACTAGCTAACTGTTAGCTAATTAGATCTGTTGCAGGTGCCGAAATTGACAACTTAATGTCACTTTAGTGTCTGTGCCATCCGACACAGAAATTTAAAGTTCAACTTTGACAATTATGAGAAAGACGGCTACATTCTGAGCTGCTTTGTGGTGAGAAATACACAGAAGAAAACTGTATCAAATTATACAAATATAGTTATATAGAGAGGCCTATCTATGTTTAGTGTACTCATTTTATTGACAAGGGTCTGAAGTTGTCTTAAGCCATATAAATATAAGTCAATACCGTTTACAACTCTTACATTCATGGAGACAAACCAGCCATCGGCAGCACTTACACTAAAATATAGAGCTGCCTTTGCTGGCCACCGTGGGGTCTAGAGGGACCTACACAGATCACAGATGCAGAGGGAGAGTGGGGGCAGGGTTGGGCAGAGTGTGTGAGAGGAGAGAGGCGCCAAAACCGGCACGTCTTTATGAAAGAAACAGGTTATGTGACACAACATCTAACTATATCGGCATAAACGGTATTGTCCGATCCTATATCTCGTTATATCTATATTATATATGTCGATATATCGCCCAGCCTTACTCTAACGTAGCCAAAATAACAACGTAATGGCTGTCTTATAGCGGGTGAGCGCTTCAATCCTGCCTATTAAAAACCTAGGGAATATCAACTAGCAAAACCCCACACCAGTCTTTGAACCACTATAAAGCAAATCTAGGAGAAAACCATACCATTTGCTATTCAAACCTCATGAATAATATTGGAATAATTACACCACCCAGCACATGAGGGATCAGAGGAGAGGGGGCGTCCCTAGGGGTTGAGGATAGTACATGTGTTTGGTCAACATGATCATACTAAATTATAACCACATCTTCTATGACCATAAACAACTAACTCATAAGAATACTCATGAGAGCCAAGGATTGAGCTATTTCCACAATGTCAGACAAAATAGACATCAGCTCAAATGGCTACAGACAACTACAGTGGCTTATAAAAATCACCACCACACCTTTTTTCCAGCGACATTTATAGAGCTGCAAAGACCGCTGGAGCAATTATTATTTGACTACAGATTAGTCTGTCAAGAAAAAGGACCACCTATTCAACAATAAGCCATGCAGATAACAGCCAACTGTATGTTAGTGTGCACCCACCCATTACATGCTCTGCCTGCCAAAGGTTAAGCCAAGTCTCTCTCAATCGCAAACGGCATTGGCGGAAAAAAAAGAAGGTGGTTAAGGTTGATGAACACACATTAACCAGCCCACATGTTTCTGATCTTCACAGCTCTGCTGTGTATTATGCACACGTGTGGGGAGCAAGCAAGCATGTCAGCCTTTTCATTACAGGCTCATGAGATCAAAAGGCTTCGGCTGTTTAGGGCTACGCGTGGGAGTGGAGCATCTCAGGGTTCAAAGGTTACGAGACAGCGACTTACTGGGATCTCCCTTCCATGCAACACTTCAGAATGTAACTAATGCATGTTGGGGAGGGGTCAACGCACAGGAGAACTTCAGTAACACACACACTAGGGGTGGGAATCTCTTGGCACCTCACGATTCGATTCGATTCCGATTCAGATTCAGAGGTCAACGATTCGATTCAAAACCGATTCTCGATTCTAAACCGATAAAACGATTATCGATGCATCTCAATTTTTAAAACATTTGAGTTTGCTACTCAGAGTCTCAAATCACTTCCTACTTTGTGTTTGATAATTAAAGAAAATCAACAGATCTATTTTTTTATTAGAGAAAAAGTTTTTCCTTGTTACAATTATGACTTTCTATGAACAATGCAATAATCGATGCAGCTTGCATTTCAACACAAAATGAATGTGTAAAAAAAAAAAAAAAAAAAAAAAAAAAATATATATTTTATTTTTTTATTTTTTTTTAATTCAAAAATCGATTATGAACTTTTCTGAATCGAGACAGAATCGTTCTAGAGAGAATCGAGAGAAATCGAAAAATCGATTTTTTTTTCCCCCACCCCTAACACACACACACACACACACACACACACACACACACACACACACACACACACACACACACACACACACACACACACACACACACACACACACACACACACACACACACACACACACACACACACACACACACACAGCTTGCCAGAAAATGATAAAGTACTGCATCATGAGCATCATGTGCTTGCATCTGAACCCTTCATGAGTAAAAGTAGAATAGAATAGAATGGTAGAATATGTCAGAACATGTAGCTGTACAGACTGCTAATATAATATTTACACCATGGGTATTTACACCATAACGGGTAGCTCAAGTTGCTCAAGTGATAACATAATAGCATATAGCATTAATAAAGCAAAATGGCTAATAGATATTATGTATGTTACACTTAATTTATCACTTACATTGAAACTTTTCTACAACTTCTTCTTATACTTTAGCTGTTGCACATTAAATTTGCACATTATGGGTTAGGCTAGGACTTATTACATCCGCCAAGGAGGTTATGTTTCCGTCGCCTTTGTTGACTGGTTTGTTTGTTTGTTTATCTGTCAGAAGGATTGCACAAAAAACTTCCACGCCGATTCTCAACAAACATGGTGGAGGGGTGGAGCATGGGCCAAGGAAGAACATGTTACATTTTGGAGTGGATCCAGGATTTCTACCCCACCCCCCCACATCTTTAACATAACTAGTTATAAGATGGGTCTAAAAATGTTAGACTAATATTAGACTTTGTAGGGAACATGCAGCATGCCATTTTTCAAGTCTGGAAACACTACCAGATCTTCTATCCTAGATGCACGATCATTAAATCTACCAACAAAGGATATGGCTGCATCCACACCACTGCATTGTAACACTGCCCTTCCGTTTATACAAAAAAAAAAAAAAAAAAAAAATCATTTAAGGTCACGGGGTTCAAACATTATTCAGGGCAATACTGACTAATCAGGCAATGAAACCATGTTGGGCACCCAGACATACAGTTGTCACGATTAACTGTTGTCACGATCCATGATTAAATATGGAAAAACAGGGAAACAGGGACAGCTGGAGAAAGAAGGCGAGGGAATAAGGAGGAGGAAAAGGACAAGAGGAGAGAAGCTAACCAAAGATGTGCATCATGAATTATTTCAGTTCTGAGGCCGACTACAAGCAGAGAGCAGTGGCTCATCCAGCCCTGGGCCCTTCCGTAGTTTTGTTTCTGTGCTCACCTGTCCCTTAACACTGGCTCACGTACCCGCCTTACATGGCAGGGAGTGGCGCTTCTCGGTCATTTCCCCGCTCCGCATGGGTTTGCGGTGGACCAGTTTGTCTACATTACAGCGGTGTTGCCTTTGTCTTGCATGTTATGTGATCCCTATGTTGAAGTCTGCCCCGTGCAGTGATGTCACTCAACAGCAGCAAGCTTAACTGCTTCTTGGCTAAAACCCAGTGATGTGTAGAAGAGGCTCTTTGGTCCAGCCATGTACCAGCTCTTGTGCCATCAATTTGTGATCTAGGACCTGAGCACCTCGATAGCAGGCTAGGGTAGCAGCAATACTAGCCTGCCTCGGATATGGTGGTGAGAGGTGAGGGCAGGCCAGTGGCCTAACCAAGTGTCATTTTCTGGGTCATGTCAAAAGGTAGTGCTTCTGATACGAGTACCATGAAGTGACAATGTTCCAAGTCTCTCAATATTTAAAATCAAATTTGGGGGTTGGGTTGGGCTGGGATTGGGGTAATGGGAGAATGGCAAGAACTAGGAGATAAGGATGACAGCCAACACAGAATTTGATTTCAGATAGAGAGGTGATGAAGTGAAAGTGTGTGTGCGTGTATGTGGGGACCTTAAAGAGACCTTACCTCGGTGACAGGCAGCTCCAGCTGGACCAAGTCCTCTGGTTTGGAGACAGGGGCCTGGAGGGCCGTGTCCAGCAGCAGGATGCCATTCAAGTCCTTCCGGCAACCCACCGCATAGTCGTCCACAAACAGGACCTTGTCTACTGCCGGGAAATACTGACATCTCACACGTCCCCCGGGTTTAGCTGTGAGACAGAGCAATGACAAGACAGGAAGGGAGTTAAATAATATTACAAAAATGTTGTATTTTCTGTGACAAGCCGTAGATTTTGCCAGTGTGAAACCTGTGTGCAACACCACATGGTAATTAACATAAAAGAAGAGAATCAAGGAAGTAGCATTCGTTTTCCTGCTTCACATGGGAGTTTGTACATGAAGCCATTACAAAACTGGTTTATTCAGTTTACTGACAATTTAGGTAAAGTCAATGACTTTGGTAAAGTCGAATGTAGGAAGGGAATGTAGGTAGTCAATGAGTATGTGGCCAAGATGGCAGAAAAACTAATCTTCTAAAGCACCTTGAAACTTGCCGACATTTAGATGTCCTTCCTTTTCGTCGGACATAACGTCACTCACATGTTGATTACACACAGAATACCACCTAACCTCTCCGCAAAACCTCACAGATGATGTAATCCAATCAAGTCAAATATCCTCTTCCACAAATCCCTCCTGGCTTTCTACAGTACCGTTCTTTACAGAATGATCTCACAGGATAAAGATCCAAGACATGCGTTCATTGAAGCAGGTCACGGAGGGCAATTACAGTTATTACACTAGTCTTGAGCATGGGTCCTGCGAGGCAAGCTTCAGAGTACAGGTCACAGAGTCTCATATTTAAACCTAAAGCTCAAGAACTGTACATGAAACCTAGAAACAAAGCCAATCATAAACACAGATCACAGAGTCCATTTAAATTGTAGAGTTTGATAACTGTACGAGAAATATTAAACAAATAAAAAAAAATATAAGAATAGCTCACAAAATCATCATAAATTTGAGTTCCAGAACTGTATGTGACGCCTAAAAACAAAACAAACCAGTGAGGCCATTCGCATGCCCCTCCCACCAGAGTCCATTCAGGAAGTATGACGGATCTTTTCCTGTCATGATGCATCTGCCAGCTACACTCATACTCTCCATTCTCTGCATGTGATCCATAGTAGACACAGAATATTTCTCCAAAGCACTTATTTGCTTTAGACTTTTGACTCAGGCCACCTGACCGGACTCCTCTCAACTACTTGACTGTTCAGAGTACAACAGATTGACATGAGGGGGGGGGGGGGGGGGAGAAAGACAGACTTAATGAGTGTGTGAGTGTGTGTGTGTGTGTGTGTGTGTACACGAAACAAACAACAACAACAACAGTTATCTTGTTTTGGGACAATCTTGATGGCTCGCAGTCTGGCTCACTGGATTATGTAATGTTATTTCACTGTGAACTGCCCACAGCCCTTTGAGTCAGCAGGACTATGCAGGGTGTAATCTCTGTGCCAGGCAAAGAGACAGCAAATATGGCAAGCGCTCATTTTCTGCCTAATTGCTAGCATTACAGAGAGAAACTGTACGAAAGGCTTTTCAAGTCACTGGAGAGGTATCTACATGTGAACATGGACTATCGTGTGAAGATAGACAGATTTCACCAGAATATTTGTGACTGGTCTCTCAAATCAATAATTTCTTCTTTTTTTTTTAGCTTGCCCAATGTAGCATTCACCATGCTTGGTCATAGTGAATGCTACATTTTTCTTGCCCAGACCCAATACATCATGTGAAATACATATGTACATAATGAATTGACCTTCATTCATTCATTCATACATACATACATACATACAATAATGTACTTATACTGTATATAAATAATTACTTGTACCCCAATTCCCATATTTTAGATATTATACACTGACTTGACATGTTCACATAAATGTAGGAATTCTTGCTTCACATAGCCAGCTCATGTTTCATTTGCATTATGAAAATGCATTTTCATTTATCTCCCCTTTTTATGGATGGATACATGTAGCCTATATTCGCCGAGCTAAACTTCATTTTAGTTCCCATCATTGATTAACTGAGCCAAATAAAGATTACAAAACCCAAACACAAGATAAAATGACTGTAGCCTAACGTAAGGCCTGTTAGCTTAAATTGCTGTACTTAACGCAACAAATATTCATATAGGGAAGTTGCAATGTCAATAATAAAGTTATACATTACGGAGCATTTTTCAATGCAGTGAATTTTAAACATGAAATTACATTATTTATCACCATTCAATCATGGAGTTTAGCCATTCATATTCTGGCATTTGGGCAGTCGGGAGACAAAGTGCCTAAAAAATGTTTTGGGTAAATATGAAGTATATTTTATTGTACTTTAATATCAGCAGGTACACTTAATACAAGTACACTAACTAGTATGAATACTTAAATTGATATTTAGTGTATTCCGATAGAGTATACTACCCCAGAAACACACAGAAGTGTTTTACTTATGCATTACTAGCGGTAGTGCATTAATAGTGTGCTTTGAATGCTTTAAATACACATTCAGTTTTAGTGGATTTTCATAAGCTACAACTATGCTACATTGTAATATAGTGTATCTAAAAGAGTGATGTTGAGAAAATACAGTAAAAATCCTTTAAATCTAATAAAATCACACTTGCAAGTACATATAAAAATTCATTTTGAAGTACGTTTCAACATACTGACATTGGGCTTAATGAATTAAGTGATGTATATTGAGTTCAATTCAACATTCAAATTCCACTTACATGCTATTTTGACACAATTAAGGTGTATTAAAATGTACTTAAATATACTTACTGGTTATTGCAGACACACTTGAAACTCATTCTAATTTTGGTTATAATTATACAAAGGTTTAAAAAGTAGAAGTAGACTTAAACTATAGTTAGTTTACAATGTATTTACAATCTATTGTACACAGATTTTGATGTAGATACAAATGTATCTCATATATTATAGGTGTATTAGCAGTTGCAAAACAGGTGGATTCAAGTATACTCAAAGTAAAACAAAATTAAAGAACAGAATTAGAAAAATAAATGGGGTCTCATAATAGTACAGTCAAGTATACTTAGTTGTATGCAAATATTTCTTGAGTAGCACTAATGATGCATCATTAGCACACTTTTAATACATTCATTATGAACCGAGGAAGTCTACTGAGTGTTTTTGTTTTTTTTACCTGGGACTTGCGGCCATGTTTCCTGACTGGCAAAATAAAAAAATATTATTTTCAACTGTTCCTGCAGTTAATACTAGCCAAGAGGATAAAATAATTTGCACCAATGTGTGTAGTCTAAGCCCCATCATTTCCCCTTGCTAGCTGTGTTATACATCTCAAA
Source organism: Clupea harengus (assembly GCF_900700415.2). Lineage (NCBI taxonomy): Eukaryota > Metazoa > Chordata > Actinopteri > Clupeiformes > Clupeidae > Clupea > Clupea harengus. The sequence continues at coordinate 45,214 of NW_024879763.1, read as the reverse complement.
TATTAAACTGGGCAGTCCTCCTTAACTCAATGAAATAACACATACACTAGATAAGTTTAAGCCATTTATTTATACATCATTTGGTTATGGTGTTCTTCTATGTTGTCTTAATCCAGAATCAGAGCATTGTGCGTTTGTCATTGTCTGTGTGTTTACTACATTGCCATAGATTGCCACATGCACGGAGATAGAGGTAGGAGGAAAACAAATACAAATATATAGTGTATGCAGTGTAGTATCGCCATATTTTCCGGCACATTATATTGATGAAGTAGCACCAAGTATTGCGATATTTATTTATTTATTTATTTTGGTATCTACTTTGATAACATTGTTTCTGAAGTACACCATATGGCCAAGACCTCACACTGCTCTTGTGACACGGCGGAAATTGGAAATGAAGTCAGAGACGTGAACAAATATATCACGCTAAGATGGCTGCAGAGACTCCCAGTATGTAAAATGAAATATATGGGAGAAATAAATTGCACTGTATCGCCGAATCAAATTGCATCATCCCCTCTATAGCAATTCCCACTCCTACTCTTAGATGTCGCAGCTTGCATTAGACCTTCGCTCCTCAGTCCTCAGAATTTCCATTGGTATCAATTTACAAAACTGTCCACTTGTCCGCTGGGCAATTAAAAATATAAAATAACTAGCCCAGAACCCGGAAGCTGCTTGTCCCAGGCACACGGGAAAGCTATTTGTCTAGGGTCTATAAAGTCTCATATTGGTTATGCATTTTTATCTTAGTTCATGTCACATAACAAAAGCAGCCTTGTCTGATCTCCCTAGGTCACAAAGAAACAGGTTTCACCTTCTACAGCGTTGAATGCAAGCACAATGAAATAAAACCATATCTAATCCTTCACTTCTGCTTTGTCCTTGTGTCACTGTACATCTGAAATTAAACCCATAGTGTTTACTGGAGGGCATTACTGTGTTGAAGCAACTAACCAATGCCTTAATTTTATGTTTAAGTCTGTTTTTTTTGTCATTTTGATTTAGCCTAATAATTTTTCCCTGGATCATAGTGTGCAAACAAATCCCTCATATCTGCCCACAGATTCCCATGCTATTCAGCAGACCCGAGTACAGCTGAGCTGGACAATAAAAAACAAAAAATAAATAAACCTACAAACAATCAAATTTACAACAACATTCATTCAGTCAGAGCCAAGCCACGCAACCATTCAATTTTGTAACCAAAACAGGCAAAATGCGAGCGAGTGATGAATGACAAGATTCAGTGCAAGAGATACCACACAGCCATGCTGCTATCCATTTCAAATCCAATCTTTTTAGAGGCCTTACATGGTTATTTGCTACAACTAGTTACCTGGGAAACACAAATGTCAAAGAACTTTCAAGCAGGCAAGCGAGCAGAGGTGAGAGCTGAATGACGTGTCATTCATTATACTTATATACCTACCCACTGCAGGTAGAACCGATTTTGAAATATAGCAAAAAGGCTGACTCTGCCATTAGGCAAACTACAAACAGATCAAGCATGTTGATGCTTTACAATTGAGTATCAATTTATGCCACATTGATCTCACATTCCAAACACATGTCAAATTCTTTCATACCCATCAAGACTGGCTTTCATGTCATTATATTCAAGCCATAAGAAACTTCAAACTATGCACCAACTGTATTTTTTTTATTTCTGGCACAAGACCCAAGTCCATGTTGTTGACACTATGTCACTACCAATAAGCCTCATAGAATCATGCCCTGCGCTTTTATAATAAGCTCTAATCAGTACGGAATCAGGTACAATTTAATAGTCATGTTGAGATGTAATGCCATTACTAGCGGTCTTCAACTACATGTAACCATAGCATTTAGGCGATAACATAAGCAGGAGGGTGGAGACTGACATTTGGTACTTATGGAGGAAAATGAGCACATGGAGCCGCAAAAAGCGGGATAGTTAAAAATCTATGTAATGGTCAGGCAGAGGAAAAAAAATAGAAGAGGACAGGAGAGTCATAAGAAGCACAAGGCAACACTTCAGCATTCTAACAATAACCGCACCGCAGCTAATAGAAACTGAACATGGCCTACTACAAATTACTGCAGGTGTGACTGGTGTAATATAATAAAGAAATACACAGCAACTTCACAGCACATTATCAAAAACTTATTTTGCAACTGACAACCGTTTGGAGATGAATTACTCAATAATTGTTTTGGGCCATGACATTTATTACAGTGCTGCCTTATGGTCTTCAAAGAAAGCTGAAGACCTTTAAGTTTTCACAAACAAGAATATGGATGAAGAACTCTTCAGTTATCTATATAAAATATCTAGTACTCCTGTAGATGAATAGATAGCCTAAACTACATGGTTTCACAATGGCCAAAACAAGAATGAGTGCCTCACAAACCTAAAAAAAAACAGAACCAGGAAACAGTGCATTAGTGGCTCATGTTCTAAGCCAGCATTAATGAATACAAGTAAGTAGACACAAGGTGAGTCAACACCCATTAGAAGACTTTTATGGCTAACGCCTGTTTCATTTGTTGGGCTAACGCTATATTGTCCATTGACTTGGACTGAGCCATGATTGAAAAACCGTGTAAAAACCGCCCAACTACTTGACCTCATACTACCAATTATTATAGACCACACATTAATGACCAAAGGCATTGTTAAAAGAACGGAGCAGGGCTTTCACAGCACCTACTACAGACATGTGACCAAATGATAGCGTACAAGTAAATCGGTTAAATTGATGAATGGTGTTGTCAGTGGAAATAAGGCGGTGGAGTGCAGGAAGCTAGTACGTAAATTAATAATGATAAACTTACTGTGAATTAATCTTAGTTTTCTGTCACATTTAATAAGGTGCAACACTAATATTTTCGTTAACATAGGCCATCAAGTGTGATTGTTCACAATAATCACTGCTGTTTCTCACTGATGTTGACATGCTGCTCTATCACGACAGGCTACACACCAAAACATTACATTTTAAATGAACATTAACCTCATTATGTGATTGTCAGAAAAACACAGGTCCCTGGTAGCACTACAACCTTGTATCCCTAACAACTGTCATGTAACGCTGGTTAGTTGTCACATCTGATGAAGGCCGCCTGCCCAGGTCTGCCTTGACGTTCAACGACAAACGAGTTGGGTTAGCCTTACTAACCTCTAACTAAGATGCCGTTACCTTGCCAGCTAGCAAAACAAATTAAGTTGCATAACGTTACAATGCGTTTACAGTAGCTAGTTGGAGTAGCTATGTTAAACGTAACCAGTAAATGTACCAGTTCAGCTGACGTTACCGAACAACATAACAGACCACTTGTCAAGAGGTGTTATGCTAGAGCCAACTGCTTTGCTTGCTGAGCAGAGTGAGAGCACTCCCTAACCTGACTATTGCTAGGACAGCAGGCATATTGGTTTGTTGTGTTGACACAGAACGCACACACGTAACACACGACGAATAACACTCTTTAGCTAATGTTGCTGTTATCTCTAACGTTAACGTTAATTCAGTATCAAGGCAGCTAACTTAGCTAGCCAGCTATCATTGCCTTGTAAGAAAACACGAAACCTTTGACAATGTTTAAGGTCCACATTAGTGATGCCTTCCCTAGGTTAATATGTTAACATTTGAGAGGCAAACTAAATGCATCTAACGTTAGCTGAGAAATGACTGGACTCTGAACTCTGCAGGATTATGGCGTTTGCCAGTAACGTTAAGTGCGGGCTGACTCGTTGCTGGTTATCCCGCATACAGGTGACTAGCTGGCTAGCCAGGGTAGCTATTCACCATTTACAGCTAACGTTTGCTAACACTGGTCTACTTGATAGCGGCGTGCTAATGGCAGTTAGCAGGAGGCTTCCTCGACCCGAACCCTGAGCAAAAGTGAAGTCGGATTCCTTCCATGACACACATAAAAAAACGTACAAACGAAAAGAATATTTAGTTTTGAACACAAATATTTTGCCAGACGTCAGCTATGCAGCTATATTTAACGCTATTTTCGGCAAGACTTGACAATCAGACAAATCAACCGTAGCTAGCAGGCCCAAAATATAATTTGACTTGTCGAGAAACTTGAACGGGTTGACACCATTACAAGCAGTTATGTTCTACCTTTCTTGTCATTTGAAACTTACCGTGCAAAGCCGAGGCCTGCAATATAGCACCAGAGGTGCCGTCGATTACTTTGATACTCCCCCGGCTTGTGACGGCCAGGATAGCGTTCAGGGCCGGATGATAGGAGAGGCTTCGCAGGCCCTCCTCGTCGCAACGCAGGCAACCGTCTCTCAGCACAACCCAGTCTGAGGAGGTGGACGAGCAGGAGCCCGGCGAGGCCGCGGCCGCCATTTTCACTTTATTTTCCCAACCCCGCTCTGTTTTAGGGAGCTCTGTACGCGCAAGTCAGAGTAAAAAGGTAAAAACCGAATCCTAAACCTCCGCTGTACTAGCTACCACTGCTAGCTCTCCTCTTCCGCGGCTTCTGCTCCTCCTCCCGTTGCCGCAGCAGCAACTATTCACCATCGATACTACGAAAACTGCGGGCGCACTTCAATGGATATTACGTTAGGTGCACGGGATTAGCGTACGAGCTATGGTGCTTCACGCCATACCGCTAGGGGCACTCCGTTGTCTACGTAGGTATGAAGATGATGGGACACTGTGCATGGTTTGTCATGAAGATTGTAACAGGGCCCATCTACGTATGACTGGCTGCACAGGTGAAACCAAACAGTCTCTGTACTCTACACACACAACGACTTTAGTAGGTTGTATATTTATAAATACAGACATATTCGAAATAATTATTTGCACAAAGGGCTAATGAAACAGGGTGACAGGGCAGCAGATCCCCCACCCTCAGATAAAAAATAAGTCTTAGCCTTCTTTCATCCTTTATCATAGCAAGTTGTGACCCGTTTTCTATTTTGCACTCCTGTTCTACACCATGATACACTTACACCAGTGTCTCCTTCATTGTGGCATAGCGGCTCACGTTACATAGAACAGTACTAGAGAACGCTTGCTTATGTCCATATATAAAAGCAATCAAACCCGAAGCCATCTCATCAACAGACCTGTAGCTGGTGAGTATTTCCACACACGTAGATTAAGTGATTCCTCAAACTGTTTGTCATATCGGCTACATTTAGCATGCGATTAAAGCATGACATTTGTAGAGCTTCAGAACTTTAGAGACTTATCATTATCATGAATTACTATATCACATTATCTGAATTTAGGAACAGATCTGTATTTGTTGAAAGAAAACTCTTATTGAATAAATCTCACTAGTCTTGCTCTATGAACAGAGAATCTGAAATCCATACCAAAGTAGTAGTACCCTGTTATATTGTTTGTTTAAATTAAATCACTACTTTATAAATAATGAACTAAAAGAAAACATGAGGGCCAGAAGTTTCAGAAGCACATTTGCACATTTGCATCATTTAATCTGTGTAACCGTTTCTCTCTATAATATATATATATTACATCACTTTCTAGTAGACATGTAACATTGTTTTGACATAGACCGCTATGTATAAAGTATTTAGGATTGCATGTTAAACAACAAAGATTAAATTTTGACTGTCATGTCTCAAAATGTATACCAGTGTAGTAAAACCACTGGACAACAATACAAAATAACTAATAAAAGGCACCCTTAATTAGCAGACATTGTTTTATTACATATCTACTATCTTCCAATTTTCTAATCCAGACTGGAATTTAATTTAGAAATTGATGTCACATAAATACTATCACCTCCCCAAAGAGCAAAGTAAAATAAATGAATCTCATGTCTGCTTGACTGAATAAGCTGAACAGACAAATAAATGTCAAAAAAGAAAATAAACTAAAAGGGTTGATGAATCACCTTTGCAGTGTGCCCTGGGCAATTTCTTGCACATTTTCTGAAAACCCCATGCTCCAATGTATAAAATGATTTCTTTGAGGAAAAAAAAGATAAAATTCTAAAGGGCTTCCACAATAAAAATGCAATGGTGTTTTATTGAATGGAAACAAAAATTAACACACAAGTTTAAACACCATGGCATCAAATAAACGTTCAGTCCCTATTTCCAAGTCTGTTCACAGGGTAATAAAAACCATAATCTTATTTTTTTTAAAGAAAAGTAAAAGAAAAATAATTGTCCATCTGTCCGGTTGACTCAATCTTCTTTTGGGCCTCGCCACCACTTTTCATGGTTCTTCAAGTGAATGTCCATTTCAACTGCCTCATCAGACACCAGTATACAGGGATAGGAAGTAAATATACAGGAGGAATATGGGGTAGATGAGAAGAGGCTTCTTTGTTTTAAATTCATCTCCAACGAGAAGAGAAGCAGCACTGTAAGCAGCCCAGAAAACTCCAAAAAGCTAGAGGGGATAAAAATGAGGAAAAAAAGACACGTTAACAGCAGGATGTAGTGACATTCATACCTTATGACAGCTTATAGGCAAACTAACATTTCACTCAAATGTAATGACATCTTTAGTTCCAGAGATGAAAAGAGTTTTGTGTACTCTAACCGCTAAGATACAGGGGACAAAATAACTCACCTTTACTACTGTTGACACGATATCGAATCCCCCAATAATTAAGAGCAAAGGGGCGATGACAATGAGTGGCAACAATGAGTATCCTATCACTCCAAGGACCTGTCCATAAGAAACCTACCAAAACATAATCAGCATTGTGCAGTATTTCTGAAATGAGTCAACATAATGTAACAACTTTGATGAAATATCATGTATTCACAGTCTGGTTCAGATTTTCACTGAGAACAAAGTGTTGATGTTTACCTCTCCACCAAGCACTCTTGCAAGTAGAAAAATGGTCAATGATCCAAATACCCAAATTGTAATGATCCAAGAGACAACCTATGCAAAAATGCATTTTACTGTTATAACAATCCAATACAAGGGTCATTCCATGTGAAATCAACAGAGGCAATAATGGCCAAACATGGCGTGTTTGATACCTTAATAAATATAGTTTGGTGCAAGGTACCAAAAAAAGGTGTTTTTCAGACATGCACCTAGTTGCTAAGAAAGTACTATAACATGAATATTATATATCAGAATTTAAAATATTTGATGTAGTTTAGTATGAAGATCTAGTAGAGTTGTTCTAAAGCACAAATCTCTGTATGTCTTATACTGAAGAAGATACAGGCTTACAGATTTGCACACTAGTTGTTAGGTACAAAGACATTATATACATAAAGTATGAAATCCAACATTGTTTTTTCTTTAACATTTTCTAACATCTGTTGATTTGACATGGAATTACCCATAAATCATATCAACATATCAAGTATAAAACCTGTGCACTTGTCAACGATAAGTCAACTCTAAGATGCAAAAACCCCACCATACTGAGCCTTGTTGCACATAAAACACACATTCTCCTTACCCTGAACTGGCCGTAAATGGATATCATGGAGAACAGTAACACCACAGCAAGAGGTCCCCAAAAGTCTGGATTATCTCGCACCACTTGTCGGTTGAAGCCCAGAGATGGCATTGGCATTAGCACACAGCGTATCTTGTAGTATATGTCCTTCAGATCAATATCGAGCTCCTCACTAGAGAACAGTGGGAAGACAGTGCAGTGAAGTCAAAACATGCAAACAGATTTTTTGCAAGTGGTCAAAGTTGCCTCAATCGATGTATTCTTGGGACTTCGATTGAGAGGCTTTGTATAAACATTTCCCATCTTTGTAAACAATACAAAGTAGACTGAAAGCCTTCACACTCACAGAAGAGGTTTAGTTTCTTCCGAGTCTTCCTCCTCGACTTCCAGAAGCCAGCCATACCCTCGTTGTCTCAGGAAGGTGGTAGCATATGCGTCTTTTGCATTATCACTGCCCAAATTCAGCTTAATATCTGGAGCGTCAATAGTACCACTGAGCTCTGCATATAACGGAGAAGATATACATTGTCAACCACATAGTATTTGTCTGTTAGAATCGTATTTTCATGGTACAACGCAAGCCATATGACACAAGGCTGGTTATCAATAAAGTAAGACTTATTACTAGAAATACAGTTTCAGTGGCCAATATGCACAGAGCAAAATTATGTAGCCTTAATTTCTGCCTTAGCGTTAACGTTAGGTACTTAAACTACCAATACATGTAAATACAGCCGTCTGGAAAATCTCACTAGTGGTCAATGCTTAAATGCTAAGATAATGTAGAAAAATGTACTTCTGTATCCCAGTTAACCTAATAGTATTGTGTTAGCCACTTAGCTACAAAGCTAAGTTGCTAACAAAACTATTACTAGGTATGAATGTGAACTTGGCTGTCAAATATGTAGCCACAGCTAACCTTAGTAAGCAAAAAAACGAAAACTGTTTTAAATAGATAGGCATCATTACCCCTGCTGTCACTGAATACGTAGAATAAACCAAGGAGACAATACTGAAGTGGCAGTCTAGTGATGAGGGCCTTACTGTAACATTACCTTCAGCTTCGGTCGATGAGACGAAGGTAAAATCTCCGTTGGTGGGAGAGAACTGCATTGTTGATGTTGTGTCAGCTGTTTTCCCGACGACTTACATTTACACAAACTATTTCGATCAGTTATTTGGCATACGTGTTCGAAACGTTGGCATGAAACTGTATTTACAACTCCGTCATTTGTAGTCCATAATGTCTGCTAGCGAGATGCAACCTATTTCGGCAGCCACAATCCTCAAAACAGACCGTAGAATGGATAGGAAGCAGGAAGTGAAAGGGACACGTCAAATCCTCACACGGGTGCGGAAAAAGCTCGCCACCTAGCGTCAGAGTTCAGAGAGTGTATGGAAAAAAACGAGATCTCAGATGCCAACACCAAAACAGCACAAATCTTTTCAAATGGAGGAAACGTGACAAAGAAGTGAGCGAATAAGGGGATAAAATGCTATAGATACATACTGAGGAGAGCAAAGGGACCATCTTTGAACATGAAATGTTCATGCTGACATGTTTAAACTTATCAAAGTGTAAAAGAGGCTACTGGAAATACAGGTCATGTCTCATGTCTCAAAACAGTGTAGGCTGGTAGGCTTCATTTTTAGCTGCTGGAAGGTTGTCCCATTTACCCTGGAGGAGGATCCTGAAAACACAGCTGGGAAATGCAGTCATTTCTTACGTTTGTGTATTCAATTGCCACAATTCTTTGCACACTGTATTTATTTCAAATGTAAACAAATATGATAATAATAAATATTAATCTTGGTGAAATTTGGTCTGTCAGCACTGCGATTCCTCTTAGAACACTAAAATATTAAAAGAAAAAAATCATAATGCCTACAAGTTGGGCCAGTTTTGTGGTTTAGTTCTGTTTCGTGTCATGCTGGTGGGTTAACCTGACATTTCCACACCCTTGTGTAGCTTAAAGGCCTTGATTATAAACCATAACCACTCTTCATTAAACCTTTAATCTGACTAGAGGGGAGGGCGTGGGGGGGCTCTGATAAGAGCATCCTATAAGTCCTTTAACCACTGAGGAATCTCCTAAGTAGACGTGCTGCCCAGAACATAGCTCTCATGGGTCCATGGTGTAACTTCAGCTAATTCTGAATACGTGTGCTGGGCATGTTTATCAGTGAGTACAGCAGGAGAAGCTTCGAAAAAGAGGCCCGAATGGAGCCATCACAACCAGAGATATGAAAAATAAAGGGCAAGTTTAGAGCAAATGGCTCCCTGTGTAATAGACAATGTGTGTGTCTATAAGTTTAACCAGGGTAGCCAACTCTCACACTTTGGCATTAGATGCATGCTTTTGTTTCCTATCTCAGGCTAGAATGACAAAACAAACAAACATTGCCTTTACTGCATCTAACACCAAAAAATACACCTGTTTTGATCAATCTTTGTTAATCTTACCAATTCTCAGGCCAAGTCAGCCTTGAAAGTTGGCACTCTGGTTGAAATTGTTTTGAAGTATAGCTATAGAAGCACCCTAGGCGCTTACATGATTCTTTTTGAATGGATTTGACAACATTTTGTTTGAGTGCCGGATTGATAAAATAACAATTAAATAAAATGTATGTTTTTAGATACAATTTAGGAGTATTAATGGGCAGTTCTACCCGTTATGAATTACAATACATTAAAATGAATTATGGATTATGAAAACAGGGTCCAATCAAACAAAATAAGAAAGTGTTAGATGTCAGATGTCATAATGCAAGACTGTGATAACACTGTATGAGCATATGCAGCATGGTTTTAGATCAAATCACTCCACCGAGACTGCAACAGTCTATTTTATTGAAAGGGTCAAGTCCCTTATGGATAGAGGAGGAGTTGTGGGTGCAGTATTTCTAGATCTTCGGAAAGCGTTTGACACGGTCAACCACAACATACTTCAGTCTAAGTTTGATCAGTTTAACTTCTCTTCTTCTGCATCCAGCTGGTTCAAATCATACTTATCAACTCGAACTCAGTGTGTTAAAATAAACAAAGTATTATCCGACTTCAAAAATCTGTCTACAGGTGTTCCCCAAGGTTCAATCCTGGGTCCACTTCTTTTCAGTCTTTATATTAACGATTTACCATCCGTATGCCAAGACTGTGAGGTTCTGATGTACGCAGACGACACTGTGATCTTTGGGTGGGGTAAGAATAATGTAGAGGTCGCTGCTAGGTTTACAAAGGTCATGGTTGATGTGTCTGACTGGTTAAACAAATGTTGTCTTCAGCTCAACAATTTTAAAACCGTTGCTATGTTTTTTTCTAAAACCAGCAAGTCTTACACTGAACCCGATGTGTTTATTTCTGATCAAAGAATCAAGATTGTGAAGGAATACAAATATCTTGGTATCTTGATTGATAATCAACTTACTTTTTAAAAACATGTTAAAAAAATATGCAAAAATTTAAAATTCACCTTGGCCAACGTTAGGCATCTTAGAAATCACATGTCCACCGAGGCTGCTAAAATGTACATGTTCTCGCTGATTTTATCTCACATTAACTACTGCTTACCCACCTGGTCTACTGCCAACTCCACTACCCTTAAACCAGTCATGTCTCTTTACAAACAGGCTCTCAAAATACTTGACAAAAAACCTAAATCACACCATCACTGTTCAGTCCTCCATAAGTACAGACTTTTAAGTTGGGACAACCTGATCACATTTAAGAACTGCTGTTTAATGTTCAAAATCCGCTTTAACCTGGACCCCCCCACCCCAATGCAGCCTAGTCACGTTTAGAACAGCAGCAACCAATGCTACTCGAGGGGCAGCTAGAGGAGACTGTGATATTCCTTTAAAAAAAAGTGTATTTGGACAGTTGGTTTTCTCAGTTAGGTCAGCCCGGGAATGGAACCATCTCCCTCAGAACATTAGAGAATCAACCTCATTCAACTGTTTTAAAAGTAATCTCAAAACATGGTTGATAAATAGCCAAAAATGTGATCACTAGTGGGTAAGCAGTAGAACTTGTATATTGGGATTGTATTTTATTTTATTGTATCTTATTTTATTTTATTTTTTTGATTTATTGTCAATGTTATGTTTGATATACGTTAATGCCTTTTTTAGGTTGTATAGCCTTTTTCACTCTGGCAGGGGGACTGCCAATGGAAACTAGCCTTTTGGCTATAATTGGGTGCATTTACATTTTAATGTTCATGAATGTACACTGTCCCTCTTGATCAAATAAACAAATTGATTGATTGATATGCCTGTTTCTTTCTTGGTGGTGCAAATGTTTTCTCTGTTTTTGCAGACTCACACACACACAAGCACGGACACAACACACAACAGAGTATAATTGACAATTGACTGGTGAATTGTATCGATGTGACTTATACCTACCTTTTAGACACTAAAAATGATTCCTGCAATGAATGCAAATCCTTGTTGCTGTTTGAAATGTAATATAATGCATTCCTAAATTATATGGCTTTGGGTGTGGTTTGTTAAAAAAAAAAAAAATAATAATAATAAATTAAGTGTATTGTGGGCTACAGGTCTAGTTGAGATAATAAAATAACAAAAGAGAGATTGGACTATCCTGAAATGTTTCATTTTGTTGGTCAGCTGGATCATTTTTTGTCATTACACAGCATGACAGAAAGTCTGCCTTCATACCCTCACATATGAGTAGCCTACATCCTTCCGTTTAATCCCTCGCGCATATTCCATCAGGCAATGCAGTGAACAGCCTTGGTCTTATGGGGTCCTATATTCACGTGGTACAGAATTGTAGCGATGTCAGCGTGAGTGTAGTGTGAAATGATTTTTACCGGTTTGTTTATGTTTAATGAATAAATTGCTTTATTTAACCACGTCATAAGATAAGTGTATTTCTCAACACAAACAGTTTACTTTCCGTCTACATATTTCTAAAAGCAATTACTGCATATTTTGAACAGGAAGCCAGCATTTAGCTGGTAACCAGCCGGCGAGTTATAAACTTTCAGATAGTTTTCGGGTCTATGGATGTTTCGCCTGGTTTTCAGATGTGAGATATGCGTTATCCGTTCTGGAATATAAACGGCATGAGCGAGTGGAAAAAAGCATCACCATGGGCATCGACTACAAGCTGAAAAAGAGAGTTGAGAAGGTAACTTAGGCTAAATATTGTTGATATATGATACATTAACGTTAACGTTTAAGCAGTCTGATTTTTGCCAAATTGTTTACAAAATGAACAGTGTAGCTAGATGTCCACGGTTGTTTGAGAGTTGTCTTTTCTCTCCAGTACCTGAAATCCAAGAAGACTGAGTATGTGGACCTTACCTCATTGGCTACCGATCTTCAGCAACTATATAGGTGAGTGGATTCCCATTGAATGGAGTTTGTCTCATTTTGTTATTCAGATTATTTCAATGATATGATACTTAGATTCTGCTGGTGTTTGTCGTTCAATAGATTCGACTACGGACGGAGAAATAGAACAGCCTTTAGAATACAAGTGGAAAAAGGTGAGGTTACTCACACAAAGAGAAAAGTGAGGTTTGAAGTAATCGTTAAGGTAAAAAATATATGCATCTGAATATATGCAGTTGATTCAATGTTTGAAACATTTGTTTTACAGTCTATGATGTGATAAGTAAAGAGTCTGACATCACAACATTGGAGGACAAACATTTGGCCAAACGGGCCAGACCAAGTCAGGAGGAGGATGGGTAAGAGTACCTGCAAGATCTTTACTTAGCCCAGATACTGCTTGTCATCTCATACCCTTTTCAGGCCATTGACCTGGGTTATTTGAACAAGGTCTAAGCCATGTTGATTCAATTCAAACCACCTTCACTTTGTCATCTCTATTTATGCATTTTCCTTTAGTCTGTGAACACTGATCTGCTATTTGGCATGGCATGTTTTGTTCAGAGGAATTACTTCATCTTATTACTTTGACCTTATTGCTTTGCTCATTTTGACTTGTATCCCACAGGGATGGTAGCAGTTTAACAGATGACACTACTGACAGTGAAGAGGACATTCCTGAGCATGAGGTACATGACTAGTTCTTAAGGACTCTGCGAAAATCACAGGATATCCACTGGTTATTGAAAGCATAGATTCAATCTTTGTGTCTATTTTTTTTACCTTAAACTTAAACTTCCCTCCGTAATCCCACAGCACACCAATCACATGAACAACTCTCTCTTGTCGCTGTACCGGAAAGGGAACCCCGATGAGAATGGAACACCCACCAAAAGCCAGTCACACAGCCCAGCGCCGACTTCAGGAATAGACCAGCCCACAGGGGGTGCCAGTGGCACGTCTGCCCCTCCAAGTTCGGGCACTCTGGTGTCGGGTGGAGGCTGGTTTATTGACAAGAGGCAGCGTGTTGAACCAAACATTTTGATTGACTTGTGTGATGATGAGCCTAGGAGCCCATCCGTGAACGTGTGTATCTTTATTATTGTGCATTCTAAAATTACATTAAGAATACTACAGTAATGGATAATTTATTAAGTCAACAATATTTTATCCCATATGCATACCACTGAAGTTGCATCAGTCAGTGAAACAAACAACTCCCCTTTTCTCTGTTGTGTGTTGCCTACAGAAACAAACAGATGTTTCGATGCTGGAGACAGAGAAGAAGAAAAAGGGCAAATTAAAGAGATCAAAAAGAAAAAAGCAAGAAGAATCTCAAGAAAATGATGCAGATATAGAGGCACAAATATTGGCAAAAAAAGGTAATTCCCCCAGTCTGTACAGGCTACTAACAACTGTTGAGTTGAAGTTGAGTTGAGTTAAAGTGAATTTCCTTTTTTCCACATTTCTACATTGCAGCAAATACCAAAGCCCCGGTGCTTCAGCACTCAACCGTCAAATTTGAGGATGTTGGTGGTAATGAGGAAACGTTGACGGTACTTATCTCATAGTTTTTCCGCTTTTTACTTTTCAGTTCATTTTTTAACTTCCTTGTCTGACTGGGCACAAACAAAACAAAACAACAATCTGTTGTAACTGTTACTACCACAATGCACTGTATTATGATCCATGTCTGAACTTTGTAGCTTTAAAAGATAGGGAAGTTCTTCTATGAATAGAAGGCCTTCTATGATGTTATCAAATGTGTCGAAAAAACTAAGATCAAAGATGTATGGGATTCACAATTTTTTTTATATATTGTATTGTATTTGTAAATATTATATTTGTTATATTGTTCCATCAAAAATGCTTCATGATGTAGATTGAACCTTAAACTTCTTGGCAAGAGAAACTATTTATTGCGCGTTTTAAAACTGCAATGTATTTCTTCAGGTTGTATAGTAGAGTTGCACAAAAAATATGAAGGTAGTGCCACGTAATCTGTATTTGCTTTTCATGTGGTACTTTGGTTCTAGATTTTACGAGTAGTTACCAACAGGCCGCTAGCAACAACTAGTTTACCAGTAACATAGTGTGCAGAATAATATGAAGCGTTATTTCTGAACGTGATAATGATTATGCATGCGCTTTCTAATCAGAATGCTGAACACTTCACTGAGGTCTTTTGGCTTGTGCTCTCTCTCATGTCCTTAGGAAGTGTGTAAGCTGCTCATCCACATGCGTCATCCTGAAGTTTACCAGCAGCTCGGGGTGGTTCCCCCACGAGGCTTCCTCCTCCATGGGCCTCCGGGCTGTGGGAAGACCCTGCTGGCACAAGCTGTAGCAGGGGTAAGAACCGCCTGTGATCTCCATGATATGGTTTACGCACACAACAGAACACATGTAACAGCCTGGTCAGCACGATGCATTTACTGATTTAATCAGGTTTTGGCTGTATGTCATTTTGATTGCACACTCACTGATGTTTTTTTTTCCTTTCTTCATCCAGGAGGTGGAGCTGCCGATGCTGAAGGTGTCTGCCCCGGAGCTGGTGTCTGGGGTCTCAGGGGAGTCCGAGCAGAAGCTGAGGGAGCTGTTTGAGCTGGCTGTGGTGAGAGACACAATCAGTTCCTTCTAAAACTATTTGAATCGAGTAAATACTGGGCAAATGGACTGAAAACAAGCTCCAGGATCGAAAATAGGTTTTAAACCACATATCATCAGCTTAGATTTTGTCCAAATGGTGTAATCATTCAGACTTCTGCTAATTCTTTAAATGTTGCAAGCCATGTTTTTTCAGACTACATTTTCTTTGGGTTTTGTAGGCAAGTGCCCCTTGCATCCTGTTCATTGATGAAATTGATTCAATCACGCCTAAGAGAGAGGTGGCCTCCAAAGACATGGAGAGGAGGATTGTAGCACAGCTGTTGACCTGCATGGACGGTGAGTAAAGTCCCTCATCCCTGGAATATGCTTGGAAAATGTTTGAATGATTCGAGATGTAATCTGATTTTGTGGTTTAGAACTTTAGAACTTTGCAAAACATGTCACAGTCCAGATTAGTGCAAGGTCTGCTGTTTGAAGAGGAATCTGTGGTCAGGTCATTTGCACAACTTTAGGTTGAGGTTTAAACACGGTAAAGATAACCTGATCAAGGAGTAGATTGAGGTCCGAAAGAACTCAAGTTTTATCTAACAGGCTTGTTTTTCTTCCTTGTCTCTCTCGTCTCTCTCCACCAGACTTGAACTCTTTGACCATTCCTGCCCAGGTTCTGGTGATCGGCGCTACGAATCGTCCAGACTCTCTGGACCCAGCCCTCCGTCGGGCGGGCCGCTTTGACCGAGAGATCTGTCTGGGCATCCCAGACGAGGGTGCTCGTCTCAGGTGAGCGCCTCCTAGAGATGAAGAGTTCTTCTCAATAAATACAGTAATCCCTACTTGATCATTGCCCTAGCACCCTGGTATCACTGTATAGAAGTAACGGCTGGCTCACACGGATGCGTTACTTGACGGATGATAGAGGGCGTATCTGACGCATGGGGTTGTGTTAATAAACTGAGACGTTTATAGTGAGATTGACAGGTCAACAACCAATCACGCCGCTAGCGAGCTGTTTACCTTGTGGGTAGTTACCTTGCTAGCATGCTACCATTAGATAGCTGACTCGGACACCTCGCAAATCCCCTCAGACGTATTTTTCAGTTACAATAGCGGGGTTTTTACATGTACAGTGTCTATTTCTCAGTAACTGCAAAAAAAAGTCAAACAAACAACTTGTATGTACAAATACGACCATCTACGGAATTTGGTCCGCCATCTTTTTTTTTTCAGCGTTGCGCTATTTAGATATTAACATAAACGCAATTTGATTGGCTAGCTCCTGTGCTGCCGTATTTGCATAAATGCAATTTGATTGGCTGACCCATGCGTTGCCTCTCGAAAAGTTGAACATTTCTCAACTTTCGGCGCAAGCAACACAACTCAACTGAACGCAACGGAACTACAATTCAGTTCGGCAACGGATGACGTCACCCCATTCAAAATGAATTGGGATCCGTCAACGTTGACGGATCAACGCATCCACCTGAGCCAGGCCGTAACTCACTACTTTTTCAACCTTTCATTACCTGGTAGTCATGTATACAGCAGTGCCACTATTCTCTTTGCTTGCTCTTTGGATGAAAAATAATAAACTAGGGTCCGATATGGATTTAGGGACCAAATTGGAGTCCAGGTCTTGGAGTCCAACTCCAACGTTTTCTCTCTTACTGGCGATAGCAAGCTCACATCTGTGATGTTTCCCTTTCCTTCAGGATTCTAAAGACACTTTGCCGTAAGCTGAAGCTGCCTGAGGACTTTGACTACAAGAAGTTGGCGCGCCTCACCCCCGGGTATGTGGGCGCCGACCTGATGGCGCTGTGCCGAGAGGCTGCCATGAGTGCCGTCAACCGTGTCCTCCTGGAGCTACAGGAGAAGGCAGAGGAGGGAAGTGCTGCCAATCCAGCCGACATGCCAGCCTCACAAACTCCTGATGCCCAGCGGCAGACTGGAGACCCAGTGAACCAGGTGTGGGACGATCCAACCACCAGCACTGCAGAGGGTCAGGATCAGGATCAGACTAGCCAGTGCCAACCAATGGAGACTCAGCTGCCAACAACCACTGCTGTACATGAACAGGTAAGAGAGCAAATACAGTTTTTATTTTGACTGCATACAGAAAGGTAACATATTAATGCATATGATGTGTATATATGCATATGTGACTATGTAATTGGCTGTTGCATGTTGAAGTACTGTTAGCAGTAGATACTAGGCTCTGTTCGAAAACTTAGATAGCTGTCTTGATCCTTGAGCTCTTGTTGGACAGGTGTCTGACGAGACACGTCCTTTCGGGGGAAGGTATCTCAAAAACCGTTGATTTCGAACAGTCTATTAAGATAGCATGTACGGCAACATGTGACGTCATCATGCTGTGTGTGCTTATTTGCTAGCTAACAGCGAATGATCAGATCAGACTATTTTTCTTAATCAATCATGGCATAATTACATAGTACACTGTTTATTTCTCAGTAACTACAAAATAAGCAAAAAAAGCAAGGAAACTTACATTGTGGGATTTCGACAATTTCATCCGCCATCTTTTTTTAAACTTGTCTCTGGTTAGGGAGATGGCGCTCAGATTTATGGGTAATAGGCAGCATCAAGGCTGCATCTATGCTCTTGAAAAATGACCGTTATGTGACGATTTCAAGGTATCTTATGAAAGCGGAAGAGAAAGATTAAGAGTTTTCGAACAGTCCTTCCTTACTATAAGAGAAAGAAGGAAGGAAGGACGCATTTTAAGAGTTTTCGAACAGGGCCCTAGCCGCAGTTGTGTAAGTCATGTCTGAGAATGTGCTGCTGTTCCACTCGTGGCCAGCAGGGGGAGCTTCAGCAACTTCTTCGGCTGCTGAAGAGGTGCGAGTCCCTGTCAGATGAGCAGTTGGAGGGTCTGTGCATCCTCATGTCGGACTTCCAGGCCTCTCTAGCTAGCGTCCAGCCTTCTGCCAAGCGTGAGGGCTTTGCCACCGTGCCTGATGTTACGTGGGATGACGTCGGCGCCCTGCTGGACATCCGAGAGGAGCTGACCATGGCCATCCTGGTGTGTAACCCCTAAGTACTCTTTCGGAATGAATGTTTATGTTGAATGTATCAGTACACCTCTGTTTTTGTAATTTGAGTGAAGTTCAACCAAGATAAAGGGTCGTTAGTTCACTCCGTGAAATGAAACTTTGTTTGTGAAATGAAGTGTTGTAACCTGACATTTGTTGTTTTTCTACCCTGTACTTATCAGTAAGGTAACTGTGCATGTTCAGGAGATGGGTTCAAATAAATTTGACTGAATAAAAAGTTAAGGCCAGACCCTTCCTAGTCATCACATGCAGGCTCAGTTTCTGATTGGCTGCCCTGCAGGTCCTCACTTCCATGGAATTAAGCATGAATGCTGGCTTTGTCTGAGCAGAGTTGAAGCAAGGGCACATTCTGTAAGTAACTGTGTGTGTGTGTGTGTGTCCTCAGGCTCCTGTCCGCAACCCGGAACAGTTCAAAGCGCTGGGTCTTAGTGCCCCTGCAGGGGTGTTGCTGGCTGGGCCTCCTGGGTGTGGGAAGACCCTTTTGGCAAAAGTACAGTTCTTCTATTTCCTTGAATAATGTTTTTGAAATGCTTGTTTTCATGGGATGGCCCTCTGGGGTGGCTGTACACAGCAAGATCATGTTCTTCACAGTTAGCAGTAACACATGCTTTTGAATGACATTACTGGAATGGTAGAGCACTGACTAAGCGGACGCACATGTCTACACAGAATGCTGACCTTGTGTACTGAGTCCCTGAGTGTTGTCAATAACTGCTGTTATATGTCTCCCTCTGTCATCAGGCAGTTGCCAATGAGTCTGGCCTCAATTTCATCTCAGTCAAAGGTCCCGAGTTGCTGAATATGGTGAGTTAAGTCTTTCTCTCTCGCTCGCTCACCTTCCCTCCTTTCCCCCATTCTCTTTCTCCCTCTCCCTCCCTGATTCTTCCCCCCTTTGTTGTCACTTTCTCAGATTCTCATGGCAACCCAGACTTGTTTTTAACCCAAACCCTAATGACATTTATGACCGACTGCATCTTGTAAAGAAATGCAGTATGCCACTGTGGAGTTGTTTTCTTGCTCTAGCTGAGATACGCTAGAGAAACGCCTCTCGGATCGTCAACAGGCCCAAAAACACTTGGAAAGACCTTGCTTTCCACATCATCGGTAATGTTCTGCCATGCGAAAGGCAACAGGATCGGCCAGTTAACAATAAGAGCTGGAGAAGTTTATCCCTGGCATGGACCTTTAGTGTACCTCAGTAATGGAGCCTTATGGCAGTGTTCATTATTTAGTGAATTAGAGTTCTGTTACTAGAAAGGTCAGGATGGCGCCACCAACACCTCAAGGTGTGAAGACTTAGAGAGGCTGTTTGATGTAACTTTACACCTCCATTATTCTTCAAATAAAGAACTTATTTTCTGTTTTCTTTCTCTTTCTCTTTCTCTCTCTCTCTCTCTGTGTGCCACAGTATGTTGGTGAAAGTGAGCGGGCCGTGCGACAAGTGTTCCAGAGGGGTCGTAACTCAGCCCCCTGTGTGATCTTCTTCGATGAGATAGACGCACTTTGTCCACGCCGGTCTGGACATGAGGTAAGGCTGGAGAGTCCCCGCTAACAGACCTAACCCCCCACCCCCTGTCCAAAACGCCTGTTATCAGCCTGTGACCCTCAGGACCCTCCCCATTGTGCACTTTTACACTTTTCACATGTTCCCTTGAAATCCCTTCTTCTCAAAACTGCAGGTCGGGAAACTATTTCAATCTGCTACTGAATCTGAAGACTAGATTTAAAAAAAAAAATGATTTGTGTGATTTCTGACAATGATGATGGCAGAGGTGGTCATGTGATGGTAGCCCTGTTGATCATCTGTGTGTGTAGTCCGGAGCCAGTGTGCGTGTGGTCAACCAGCTGCTCACTGAGATGGACGGACTGGAGTCTCGCCGGCAGGTCTTCATTATGGCTGCAACCAACAGACCAGGTGTGCAAAACCCCCTTTTGAAAGAGCCTGTGCTGAAGATATATCCAACTATGTAATTTATTAATGCATTGTGTGGAGTACAACTAGTTTTGTTTTCAGTTTTGTATTGGTCTCAACTCTTAAGTCTTTTACCGTATATATCAGGTTAAGCTCTATTAAGGTGCAGGTAGTGTTATCTTGTTTTCTCTCTGCAGATATCATTGATCCGGCTGTGCTGAGACCTGGCCGCCTGGATAAGACCTTGTACGTGGGTCTCCCGCCCCCGAAGGACCGACATGCCATCCTGCTCACCATCACCAAGGTAACGGCCCTTATAACAACAGACCAGCAACCTCTTGACAGGCTCCACTACTCCCTGTTGAGTATTATTTCTAATTGCTATCTCTCACTTCAACTGCAGTGCTTCAGTGCTTTTCAACATTACACAATCATATATGGTACTAGATAGTAATCCGTAAAGTCTGGATTTGATCAGTTTAATAGTCCATCGAGCTTTTGACCAGAAGTATCAGTTGAAAGTTACCCAATGAAAGCATGAAAAAAGAAATCTGAAAACACTAATAGAGGCACGTTTCTTTCTCAGGGTGGCACCAAGCCTCGGCTGCAGGCAGATGTGAATCTTGAAGAGATTGCGCTGAACGCACGTTGTGACTGCTTCACGTAAGCTTTATTCGTCAACGTTCCTGAAGCCAGGCCAATCAGATCTGATCAAACTTTGATCATTTCACTTTCTTTTTAATAGAGGTTTCAAAGTACATTGAGGGAGATTGTGAACAGGGTGTACCTTCTTCACTGAATGTGACACGTGACCTTGTATTTGGCATGTCTATGATGCGCAGGGGGGCAGATCTGTCCGCTCTGGTGAGGGAGGCTTCAGTGAACGCCCTGAGAGCTCACCTGTATTCCCGCCCGGCCTCCGCCCACACAGGTACAGCCCACCACCCTAAACCCCTCGAGCCCCTTACTATACATAGACAGGCAATGGAGTGTTCAGTTTCACCAGGGGGAATTGGAACATAGTAGGTAGATGTGCTTAAATGACTTCATTGTTCATCTGTTATTGTTTGTTGCAAATATGTTGCATTGCGAGTGAAACTGTGTCTATTATAGCATATTTGTTTTGACACAATCCACATTAAAGTGCTGATATTGTTTCTCTTGATGGATTATTAGGCCACAGCTTTTCCGCTGGTCCAGTTGAAGACATCCGCGTCAGTCAGCAGAACTTTGAGGATGCCTTTAAAAAAGTGCGTCCATCGGTGTCAAAGAAGGTGAGAGCCATTTTCTCCATAACCATAAGGCTGTTATGAGCCCAAACACACCTGGTCAAACCAACTTGGGTGAACTTGGTTGGAATACGTCACGGAAAAAAGTAGACAGGTAGACAGGGGTGCTTGTACATATCTAACATAACTGAGCTAACATAAAGGATTAAAACTCATTGCGTGACCCAGACTTCCCTCTCTTGTGGGTGGATTAAAACCTCCCCAGCCTGGCAGTATCCGAATGCCAGTCATAGTGGATGTGTGACGTGGCGGTGGCATGCCCTGATTCATGCCAGCAGCATGTAGATGAGATTAGTAAATGTCGAGACCCGATAGTATGTTGTTATGACTTTGTGGCATTAGAGACATTTTTCCAGGTATCCCCTTTATCTGGCATTCCGTCAGGTATGCCGCTAGAGTGACGTGTGACATTAGCTGAGTGTCTTGCATATCTCCACCGTGCAATTCCCGTCACTGTCCCGTAACAGGTCACAACTCTGACACTTGTGCGCCTGCCGGAGCAAAGGTGTTAAACCTCAGTCTCTGTAGGCTTCTGTGCCACGCAAACACACTCAGACACCAAACACACAGGCACTGTTAAGTGTGAGTAGCCCAGATGCGTATCAGCTCCCAGGTAAACCTGTCCTTCCTGTCTTAGCCAGCATGGGTTCAAGTTACAGGGGACTGGCTTCAGGGACTTCATCTGATTTCCCCTGCTGCCTTGTATCCTGGTTGGGGTTGTGGTGGCGATGGCTCTCATGAATGCAGCTTCACACCCATTTG
The DNA here is from genome assembly GCF_900700415.2 of Clupea harengus. Taxonomy (NCBI): domain Eukaryota; kingdom Metazoa; phylum Chordata; class Actinopteri; order Clupeiformes; family Clupeidae; genus Clupea; species Clupea harengus. The sequence continues at coordinate 22,796 of NW_024879763.1, read as the reverse complement.
GTCCGTTTAGCCTCTGAATTGAAAGCATTGTGTGTAGATGTGTGTGTGTGTGTGTGTGTCTCTCTCTCTCTGTGTGTGTGTGTGTGTGTGTGTGTGTGTGTGTGTGTGTGTGTGTTTGAGCCTCACTGGAGCTAGTGTTTGCACAGCAGCCTTGTTCAGGATTTTATGAGACTAGTGTTTACATCTGCCAAGGCCAGGATGAGTTTGTCCTCGTGGGAGAGGCGTGCAGCAGCACACTGGTCATGTCATGGATGTAGCGTCAGCTCAACGTTCGAACATTCCCTTATCTTTTACTGCATGCTTGACACAGCTCATGCCGGTACTACTGCCAACACGAGGTTCCATGCTAACGTGGTTTTTCTGTTGTTGCAGGACCAGGTCATGTATGAAAAATTGAAAGTATCTCTAAGCAGTTGAGGAACTGACACCACATCTCCTGGACACATCAGCTGTGCTCGATGAGACGTCTCACTTTAGAGACTTAAAGGACAACACCACGTGTACCCTGTCCTGCCTGTCCAGAGCTCCTTCTGAAACACTTTGTTCATAGGAAGTTGGGTGCCTTGGTTGATCAAAAACATGTTTGTACTCATTTTTTGGATCATTTTAATAAACTATTTCCCCATGTCTCCAAGGGCTGTCTTTTGACTTTTGCTATACAAACAAACAAAGTTGAGGGATGAAAAAAAACATTTTAAATGTACATGAATGTATGAAAGCAGATAAGGAGAATATACGGTAAGCGTATATATATATATATATATATATATATATATATATACGCTTACCGTATATTTACATGAGTGCGCATACTGCAGGGACATTTGACAGATTTATGAGCTGCTTCTCTTCCTTTGGCCATAATGAATTGCAGTAAGTCTGGGTGTCAAGTCCTTTAACCATTATAGTAAAAAAAAAAAGAGCAGTTAAGAGGAATGATTTTTAAATTCTTTAATAAAATCTCAAGGGTGCAATAATAAAGCAAAACAGACGTTTGTTACATAAAACATGGAACCCCAAAACAATCTGTCTCCACACACATGCAGCTACCACAGGGGCATGACTGCTGTTCACAGGATCAGGTGAGGCCGTCTGGACTATGACTCCAGGCAGTGAAACCAAAGTACAGGTGAGCTATAGGTGAAAGCTTACGCCACGCAACAGATTCAAGGACATCCCAGGAATGTTACAGCTGCTCTCAGGCAATTAAACCAGAGTGGTGTTCTGGGCAACACTTGGCACCAAGCGCTCTCACCTGATTCTGTGAGCACTTCCTTGAGCCGTCATGTGAACAGCTGACTTGTTTTGACCTTTAACCTTGACTGACTGAGGGCAGATCACATGAGATGTCAGAGGGGCTACACTACATGTGCTTCCAGCTTGGGAGGGGGATTCAGGGGGATTCGGGGGGGTTGGGGGGGGTACCTTCCCAGGTTGGTTCTAATACTGACAAAGGGCTCCTCTGCTCTCCTCCGGCTGCATTCCACTCCGTCTCAAACAGCAGGGAAAGAGTGACTGCTGTGCCCATATGCTGCATCAAGCGTGAATTGTTTGAACTGAAAACAAGAAACACCTACAGAACTGGATCCTTAGTACGCTCGTTCCCAAGCATTCCCTGTGCTTAAAGACAGAAAAAAAAAAACAGTCTGCTAGTTTCTGTATCTGGAAAGGGACTCTGGTTGTCTGTGTGGTTATCTGAACAAAGCGATAACACTTACGGCTGTCTCTTCTGTATGACAACAGAAGCCACCAGACTATTCACACCATGACCCTTGACCCCGACCCTATGTTCAAACAACTAGGCTTCTGAGGAAAGTGATGACAGCACAGGTGAGAGGTGGTGCGGAGAGTGAGAGCAGACAGTTGTCTTGGGAGAGAACATGTTGAGAGGGCTGAGACAGACAATGAGAGTGGAGCCAGGGGCGCTGCTGGCTGCCTTGCTAATGTTAAGGACACGTTTGAAAGATAACACACACACAAAAAAAGTGAATCAGTCTTTGAGATCAAGGGGGAAGTGTGCATACACGGGTTTGCAGGGGGAGAGGAAAGAGTAGCCGTGACAGACAACTAACATTCCATACATGACAAAATCCACCACAAGATGTTTGGTTCTCTTTGCCTCTGAGCAGGGGATGTGGTAGGGGTTGGTTGGACACACACACACCCCTGACAGGTGAAAGTGAAATATATCAGAGAACAAGCATATTTAAAGGTGTGTTCCATTCCCAGTGAGATGATGAGAACATGTAGCAAGATGAGGGTACTGTACAGTATGATATCTCCAAATGTCTTAGTGATCATTGAACACTGCCTGCATGACATTCCACAAGGCCACGTATGGTGCTAACCTAAACACATCTTTAGGCATTTATACAAAATATGAATGATTTGTTGTCACCTCTCTAAAACCTTTCATCACCAACAGACTTGGACACACAATCCCAAACCACCAGCCAAGGGAATAGCCTCCAAATAGATTACTACAAATCTAAGCCATCTTTAAGTATCCAGTACATGTAGTATACAGCAAACTGTATATCACTGAATACCAACTGAACTACCATACCATATTGGTAACTTTGGACCTTCCATTGAGGTGATTCTATTGGTGATTTGGTAAAAGGTAAAAGGCTGATATCTACTGATCCCAATATACCCAGACAGCAGCTTACTGTGGAAAGGATCAGGGCCAGATCTGACCCAGGGTCAGCCAGTTTCTGTCTGGCTGCACTTGATTTGCACACAGCATCCATTAAGAGGGTGGAGGAAGCAACCCATTTCTACAGGCACTAGGTAAGTTACAAGGTGCATAAAATAAGAGTGACCTCGTAAAACCCTCTCTGTAAAGACACCAACGAGCAACTGATAACAGGAGAGATATGTAATGCAATACGTTTGCAAGATTGCAAGGCCACCCACTGACTATAGACACTACTGAGCCAGTCATTCTTCCCCTCTTTGTGCATGTGCAGTGAGGTCAGAGGTTTAACCCTCAAGCAACTGCTTTTGCCAGCTATAGAACTGTACAACAGACTGCAATTAAACAAATGAACTAAATGACAATACCTCCTGTTAGTCAAAATCTAATGGGAGCTTTAAAAATAAATACAAAATGAACAACACATACACATGGTTTATAAACAGTGGCTATTCGGTTACTTATTTTTGGCCTGTTTCCCACAATTATTGTTAAATAGTTTTAAGACATGTTCCGTCTTCCAAACCAAGGGGCGACAGTTAAAAACACAAAAGTGAGCACTGCATTAAACATTTTTGGGGGGATAGTATATGCACATCTTTGTCAGTGTATGGACAGTAGTAGATTGACAGTAGTAGTGTGTGGGGACTACGGAAAGGGGAAAAGCAATGCAAATATTGCATCGGCACTGGTGTCGACTTGAACTCCAAGGCTTCACTGGAAGAGTGTAAATATGTGGAAGGGAGCAGAGAGAGAAACAGTGATGTTGGGGGGAGGGGGGGGATTTCATTCCTGTTTAATCTCTCCCTTAAGAGTTCTCTTCACACGCGAGTATGGACTGAGGCGGTCGTCCATTATGAAGTCATACAACACCTTCACCCACGACGTGTAGTGGGGAAGGTCGTCATAGTACTCAGACGCAATTTTCTTCACCTGAAAAGGAACAAGCACAGAATGGGAGAGCAGATTAATTTAACTTCCTTTATCGCATTCATTTATTCAAGTGCTGTCAATCAATACAAATAAAAAATAAAAGAATGAATCGCACAATTTGCTGTGATTAATTGCGATAAAATTCCTTTTTTTCTTTAAGACTGCAGCTAAGACCCGGTAGTGAAAGTAGAAACGAATGAGCATGGAGTCATCACTGCTCATGGCAGTCCTTGTCGGGGGCTACAGTTTGTACTGGTCGTAAATTATTAACAACTTTCAATTTTCAAATCTGAAAAAGTTCATAGTACTTAAAGTTCCTTCATTGTCTTACATACTTCATGCAATGGGAAAGGCTTTTCCTGAGACTTAAACCTCACAGCTCAGAGTTTGTTACTGGTTACAGATCCTAATCCCATTATTGTAAACTAAGATGTTTATTTACCAGGATACACACACACACACACACTGTGAAACAGAAAGCTAAAATCATATCCTAAACCAAAGTATATCAAGGAGCCCATCACCCTAAATACAAAACCCACCCCGCCCCACCCCACCAACCTACCATGGGCAGCCTGCGGCCAGGGACGCTGGGGAAGTCGTGGTGCTCGTTGTGGTAGCCCACGTTGAAGGTGAGCAGATTGAGCGAGCCGTAGTAGGAGTAGGTCTCGTGGCCCTTTAGGAACATATAGTGCTCGGCGATGAAGTGGCCCGAGATGGGGTGTAGCCCCATGCCCAGCAGGGACCCCGCCAGCATGTAGACCACCGACTTGGCCCCCCACAGCCAGTAGAGAGCCACGTTGAATGTGAGCTGGATGGCCACGTTGGCCAGCTCCAGGTGCGTGATGGGCTTGGGGTTGATGCAGAGCGGGCGGATAGCGTAGAAGAGCGGCTGCAGGATGATCCAGAAGAACTTCCGGATGCGCGTGCAGAAGAACCAGCCCTCGAAGTCGGTGGGGATGTCCACGTCGACGCCATCGCCCCCGAGGTAGCGGTGGTGGTCCAAGTGGTAGCGCTTGAAGGAGGCCGAGTAAGGTAGGCCAATGGGCAGGTTGGCGAACATGGCAAACCAGCGGTTGAGCTTGGCCCGGTTGTTGCCGAAGGCCGTGTTGTGGGAGATCTCGTGTATGGCCAGCGTCATGGAGTGGTTGATGCAGCTGCCGAAAATGTACGTCCAGAACAGAACCCACTTCCACTCCAGGTCCTTCACCAGGTAGAAGGCCAGCAGCTGGATGCTCACCATCATACAGACAACCCACTTTAGACGGGGGTCAGGGCCCATCAGAGATTTGATCTCTGGGTATTTCGCTGTTGGAGAAGAATTTTAAAAAGTTAATGAAATGACATATGAATATGAAATTCTGATTGACACTTGAACAGTTGAAATTCGTATAAAATGAAAGTCGAATTTAAAAATGAATTTGCTAGAGCAGGGTGGATTAACTACCAATTGACATAGGGTGTAATGCGACCAAGGTTGATTGAAACAGGTTTATTTGCATTAAAACATATTTGCTGCGATTTTATTAAGCGTGTCTGTTAAAGTTGCCCTGACAACCTTAGGTTTGGAAGCCACAGATGTTCCCATCCATTTTTAATATGCAGCAGATGGGAACACACACACACAGACTAGAAACCCAACTAATACAAATGATGAGTAATTATGATATTGGGTGCCGTTTGATTTCTTCATCCACGTAGGCCTAAAGGAATTACAGGACTTTGAAAATGACCCAGCTAAAATCCACATAAGGTGCCTTAGGCTTGCTTTTCTGGCCTGAACTAAATGACAAAACCTTCTGTCAGTTTAAACAAGTTGGTTAGTTGGTTTCACATTCATGCCTAAGACAATTGGTCAGTTTGGCTACAAGACAATTTGCAAGGGGAACTACATTATATTAGCGGACCCAAACCTGGTCCCTAACAACCTGGTGGTAAATGCAATCCCAATTTGTCAAGCTTTGCCCTTCCTGCTCCGCAGTAACAGGCAGTGCAGTGCAGTGCACACACACACACACACACACACACACACAGCCACACACACACACACACACACACACACACACACACGCTTTCAGGCAGTGCAATGCACGCTTTTTAAGAGCGTCATTCATTTCCCTTATGCAAATCATCCATCAGCAAATGACAGACAAAACTATTTCAGAAGCCAATATTCAAATCATTAACCAGCGCACACAATGGCATCATTACCAGAGCTTATCTTATCCGTGTATGGGACGGATTCAGATAATAGACTGGAAGTGCTGCCAGTCTTCGCCACTGTGAGACTCAGACTTTTGAAATAAACGAACACGGGCCCAGAAAATACCCTTTTGTTGGCCTTTTGTTGTGACGATAACTGGTCTAAGATGGCATCACACAACTAATGGAATTTCACCAATGTGGAGAGACTGTGTGCATTCAACACCACTGTGGCAGTTCAACAAGGACCCAAACTGATAGTAACTTAATCAGGCTCCTACACTGAGCCCTACCCTCTCTTGAAAAAGTGCCAGAACAAAGAGAATATTTAATTTCCCCAATGTAAATAACGTGGCATCTAAAATGGGAAAGGAAAACAAACCACTCATGTGTGAGTAAGACTCTAGTCTGATGTTTGAGACCCCATCCAGATGTAAAAAGCAGGAAAAACATGAGCCCCCGCCCCATTGTGTCATTAAGGTTAAACCCTGCCATTTTAGGTGCTAGCCGAATTTGAACACTTGAGCGAGTAAAATGTGGGACTGCATGTACGTCAAATTGTTATTTAGAAGGTCATTCTCATGTCTTGAAAAGAGCAAGATTTGCTCAGAAGTTAACATTTTTAGTAATATACAGGAATGTATTAAAGTAAAGGTAAATGGTTAAATTCCTTGTGCTATTGGTTGGGGGCTTCCCATAACGGCCAATCCTCTGGCTGTCATATGCAAATACTCATACCCAACATTTGAACCTAACAAATATAACAACTGCCCAACCATAGATCCTGAGCAGCAGGATACAACAACAATGCACAACTGGCTGGTGAGAGCCACAACACACACCGTATGTTGTACCTGGGATCCATAAAGGTCCTCCTTCACAGTACACCATGCGCTGTACCATACACAACAACATGACTGTCCCACCATACAACCTGAGCAGCTGGATACAACAACAACAACAACAACAACAACAACAACAACAACAACGCTGCCTTCTGGAGCATTTCACTGGAGTTTTCAATCAGGCCCATTCCTTCATCAGTGTTTCATTGCACTAGGCCCATGACACCTCCAGAAGGCTCAATGGTGAAGTCTGGCATCCCAGACCCACACACCCTCCATACTCATAATGGATCATAATGGATCATAATGGGTTGCTACGGATCGGTGATCCGTAGCAAGGTCATGTTGACCATTGTGTGCTAATGCTAACAGCCCTACAGATAATACACAAAGTGAATATTAACATTCAATCCGCTGCTGAACACACACAACCTTTCAGCTGTGTAAGATAGTAACTAAAGCCCCCTCTTAACCTAGCCCTGAACTCACACAACCATTACATCTAAGCCTAGATCACCTTACAGACTAAAATATTAGGTCTGTTCTCTGACATATACTGACACGTCGCCCCTTAGGACTACATACCTTGCATTACTCTAATGGGCAAGATTTGTGACATCAGGAAAAGAGAGAACATGGGAAAGAAAACAGGTTATCACAACTGTTTTTGCAGTGGCCACATAAGAGGTGGACTGGCAATCAGCCTAAGTGCATATCAGTGCTTATCAGTTCAGAACACCTTGAGAACAATGCAACAGCACAACCTCAGCAACCTCCATTACTGCCTAGACTTGGAAGAACATTTTTATTATGTCGTAAACCACAGCCATACGTATCTGCTCCCATCTTCCATGTTTTTGATTACTGTAGTTCTAGTTGACTGACTTATAGGTCATCCACTGGTGCCTCACCAATGACTTTAAAGTCTTTAAAAAAGCAATTGTCAGGTGTTACAAAACTGTTGTGCGTGGACTTTTCCCTGTATAAACATGTCACATCCTGCCGGAGGCCCACAGCTTGATTTGGAGGAAAGGAGGTGGCAGTGGGGGAGGAAGGAGAACTGTGTTTGAGCTCCTTGGGCAACCTTAGCCTACGCCTCCACATGTCTACTATCCTGGCTATAAAGACACAGCCAACTCGAATACACTCTTGCTAGAGACAAGCCTTTGCAAACTTTCAATCAACCACAAGCAAATTCACCATGTCTGAACAGGAAATCAGAGGCTTTGACCACAACCTTGGGCTGTAGTAAGGGACATTGGTGCTATCGCACACCACTCCTATTCAAGAGACTGTGAGACATGTTTACACTTAATTTAACAGAGACAACGCCCTGCCTGGCTACCCTGTACAGGCTTATAACACCACTATCCATCCACTTAAAGCAACACTATGCAACAATTTGACACTTTTTGAGGTATGGTTTTATAGGCAACTAGTTTTGGTACCATCCTCAATTTTTGGTACCATCCTCAGTTTTTGAACACCCTGCAAAAATGGAAGAAAAGCTTTTACAAAAGACACCAGTTAGTGTGTTGGCAAGCTTCTATCAGTGCCACCTGGGCTGTTGGTGGTGTTTGCAAGATGTTTGCATGCCTTTTAGGTAGTTAGCTTGCTAGTTTTGGAACAGAACTACTTATTGCTGCTTTAAGGCCCCTCCACACTGCCAACAATAACTATACTATAGTTCTAAATATCACTCTAGCTCATAATAATGGCAACATTCACACCACACACTATAATAACGACACGAAGAACGATATTGTTGGGCATCACTTTCAAAGCGATTGTGTGAACGATAAAAAGACAGCCAACCAGAATCCATTGAGTTTTAAAGGCATCAAATTAAAACATGGATTGTATTTCTGAAAGGTTTTCCTTATCGTTGTTGTTATTGTTGGCAGTGTGGACAGCCTTTTACTCTCTAATCAGAGTATGCCAGGATGAAAAAGCTGTCCACTATTCTACATGTACACAGAGGGGCTCAAGGAAAATTTGATCTGTGCATCATATCATCCAAGTTCATCTGCAAGAGGACCTAATTCCACTGATTTAATATATAAATGACTTGGCTTAGACAGTATGCACTGAAGTGTTCACTATACTTTGACAAGCTCCTAAAAACCCTCTTTGAAACGATAGGTAAATTGAAAACTAAGTTCTTAAAAAAGTAGACAGTACCTGATGTAAGGCTACCTTTACAAACACAATGACTCCTGATGTAATCCTGTTCAGGCTCTATTCTCTTCCAAACAATGAGGCCTCTCCAGGTCCCCTAATACACAATTTCACTAAGGACTTGCTACTGAATTATTCAGACGGGATTTGTCTCCAACCTAAATGACTGCTTTATTGCATGGACAGGACATCAGCAATTCACAATGGGACAACTCTCCACCGAGTGATTAACTTAAGAGTCTGTTATGTTAGCATCACAGAGGGGCATTTGAAATCCTTTTTTTTTTAAACATGCCTAACGGTTACATAAAGGCCCTCTTGACATGAGACTAGGATCCACAGGAATATATGCAGTTTGCATGTCAGTCCATGGATATAATGGGTGCCTTTTTGTTCAAAGAAACTTCAGTTGTTAGAACCAACCCTGAGTTAAGTTGGGAAAGGCACAGGTCAGTCTTGCTGTACAAGGCTATCCTTGTTACAAATGAACAAAAGGCTTGGAGCTGGGTCCTAAAGACACGAGACAATTTGACCTATGATCACGTGACGGTCATCACAGAGTGCTTTGCAACTGCTTAATGATTCAACCATTTTGTCAGCTGCTTCTCTGAAAAATATTGTTGAGACAGACATCTCCAACCTAACGCCAGCTACCGGTAAAACCAATCCGTAGGTGTGACTTCCAAATATCTAAATAACCGATATCATATATCCCCATACATTTGGTTAAATCTAAGTGGAAATCTTTCCACTGAGCTTTAAGCTGTTCCCTTTCATATACCATTTGGCATGCCTGAAATATGTCAAATAATTTCGACTTGGGAATTTGATTGGATAATGTCTACTTCTGCGGAATGCAGGGCCACTAACAAAAATGCTCAAGGGGGGTACAACGACAGGAAGTAACGGTAGCTGTTAGCTAACTTTGGTTATGCAATACATTGGCTTACGCTGACGTTATAGCTAATGAATGACAGCAAGCCACATATAACAGTTCCTAGCATCAGCTAAGGTTAACTCGGCTGATTAATGAATATGGCTGGCTAATAATTATTTTGCCAGCGCTGCACTTATTAAACAGTGCATTCATTATTTAAACCAATGTGAGACTACAGTCACACTGATAGTGAATAACTGTCTAGTAACTTCCACTGGGGACTTCACGAAACGTTAGCTGGGTCGAGGTTTTAGCCTACGTAGCTGCCGGTATACTATAGCCAGGACCTAGCCAACCAATTATTTCACATAAGTCCAGGGAGTGGCCTGGAACAAACGTTAGCTTTCCTAGCTAGCTATCTCCCACCCGGTCAACATAACGGTTTTTCCGTTCAATCATGACCGCAAACCTTACTGTATATACCAAACTATCTAGCAAACCTATAGTTGTATAGGCAAAGATTACACATGTTTAACAGCTGGCCAATTATTCCCAACCTATTGTTAGCCATCATTAATACGTAAGTGTATCCAGGTAACTTACGCAGCCAGCAAACGTTAGCTTATTATAATAAGCCTACTCAGATAGTTAACGTTTTGTTCCAGGTACAATCTTGTCTGTCCAATCTTCTATAGCTAGTCACGTTATCACACCTCCATACTAACCTTAGCTACCAAACTAGCAGTGACGGAAACATTGTGTTTAACAGAACACAACCCGTGTCTCAAAAGTGAGCAAATATCGCTAACATTACTTTTGTTAGCTAGGCTATCCGGTTAGCAATCATACTAACGTTAGATCATTTAGTGATCATTAACGTGCGATGTTGGCACACACTTATATCACAAATAATGAATTAAAGATATACGTACATCACTTTTGTGAAAGATTATCTGATTACCTAACGTTAATCATACAGAAAGTGAAAGAGGCAACATTGCCCTGCAAAGCACCAACGACAATGATGGGCTCACCTAAAATTTCTTTCCTCCGGTCGGCATGGGGCTGATCAGTATAGACCCATTCGTAATCTTCCCGAGCAACCCGATTACCCATTTCTCTTCTTATTGTTGCCACAAACTACTTGAAAGTAGAACCTGCTACTCCAATTTTTTAAATGGTATCTCTTCCTCTGGACGCACCCCTGCAAACCAGGCAGCTGGCTCTGTAGACTGTGGTAACCTATTTCTAACTCCGCTCACCAGCCATGTCTACTCGAAGTGAAGTGAGGGATTTCCGTCGTGTCTCTCAGCAGCTTGTTGACGTAGTTGGGAGGGTCAACTTCTCACGCTTTTGCAGTTTCAGCGCAAGTGTCTGATTAACTTAGCCTATTTAACTGTTTAAACTGTATTTAAAAAACAACTTATACCCACATCGAGGCATAATTCCAAATATAATGCCCTACTGTGAAATAGATGTAACTCCACTTCAAACATAGGCTTACAATTCCAAAGAACTAGTCTTTTGTTATAGACTAGTAACAACGCCATACACAGAAATGTAACATCGCCTATCTGTTTTGAAACTTGCAAAAATATGTCTGCAACGAGCAAGAAAGTTATTCCTCGGGTTATAATACAATTATAATGCAGTCCACCCAAATAAATCCCCTAATAGCTCATTAAACCTGCACTGTTTGTATAGCTCAGCCAAATTACTTGTAAGCAAACATTTCATTAATTGCTCCCACCTTTGGTCCCTACAGGCAATTAGACGATGCAGGCAGTGGGATGATGGATGCCGTGGGGAGTTGGTATTACTGACTGACTACTAGTAACCTATAACTGGAACTGAACTGACACATGGGAAACTGTCTGAAGATCTCTTGTAAACTGGCTCTGATCTTGCTTACAAGGACAGAATTATGTTATGTAAAATTGGAGTAAGAAATGTTTATGACCCTCTTTAATAGGCTGCCTCACATCAGGGGATTTTTTTTAAAACTTAAAGCAGCAATACAGAGTTCTGTTCCAAAACTAGTAAGCTATACCTAAAACGCATGCAAAACCTTGCAAACACCACCAACAGCCCAGCTGACACTGATAGAAGCATGCCAACACACTAACTGGTGTCTTTTGGCAGTAGAGCTGGCAATGTCGTGCGTCTGAAAGCTTTTCTTACATTTTTGCAGGGTGTTCCAGACCGGTACATAGAAATACATAGGGCATATCCTGGATGGCTAGTGGGGAAGACACAGGTGTTTATCTGTCCTTCACATGACCATATTCTATCAAAATTAATTTGAGGGTGGTACCAAAACCAGTTGCCTATAGAACCATACCTAAAACGTGTAAAATTGTTGCATAGTGTTACTTTAAGGTAGCAGCTCTTATGTTGATGCACTGAAGGTGCCAGGCTAAGACCTTTTTTCCCCTCAACATCCACTCTGCCTAGAATTGTACTGGAAACATTTCTTACTATGTAAACTCACAACACAATTGCATAACAGCCGAGACAGTGCAGCTGCTTACAAGAATATTGTAAAAACCCAATACACCTCATGAAAAGATAAAGAATCACGTAGACCTAGTTAAGTGTAGAAGTGTCAACTAGAAGTGTCATTGATGGAAGTCAACTAATTGTAGTGCAGTCCTACCAAATACTGTCATCATTCACAGACCCCTGGCAAAAGATGTCTTTTACCCCCCCCTGCTCTTTTCTCTCTAACAAGCCCAGACTTATTTCCATGCTACTAGCTTTGTGAGCTGGAGCTCACACAAATAAAGATAAAATGCAAGGAACAGGTTAAAGTTTAGAGAAGTGTTGGTTGTAACAAACATCAGTAAACAAACCAAAGTGACAAAGCAAAATAAATAAAGTATGCAAGTAGCTGAAGTATTGATGCTTCTAGGAATCTGTATTTATAATGCTGCAAGGACTGGCATCCAAAGAAGTTGTAATTGTCTTATAATCAGTCTGAATAGGTCATTTCAAATTCTTCTGTCTAAGTCATTCAAAACGAAAGCATAAAATGACACAAAAACTACATTAATTAATACACGGGACACTTATATGTTGATACGTTAATTTTGTTTAATAGGTTTCATTTGTACATTTGTAACAGTAATGTGTGCAACAAACCATGTGTTTAAGCCCAGACCAGGCTCGATTACAAGATTAGGTTTTATTCCTTTTACATACATGAAATAATTCCACAATCTAAATTTGAAATACATAAAGTTTACAGTACAGTCATTTCTAAACTGAGACACAGTCTCGCATTAAGCCACACGTTTAAATGTATGTTTGCGCACATCCCTTCAGTCGCTTCACGCGCCCTCTTTTTGAGTCTAGTCCGACCTTTTCAGTGGTATACTGCATTTCCCAGAATACATCAGCAAAGGAAACCAGTGCCAAGGACCGCTTCATGCCATTGGAAGGGGGAGTTTATTAATATCCCTGTCTGTTTCAGCACCACCCACTTCCAAGGGATAGAGAGACAACAGGGCAGGCTGGCTGGAGACTGCTGCCCTGTGGGTGTTAGGTCACCCCAAACAAATGCTCTGATCCAGAGGATGGGATCACAAAACAACTGATCAAGGCAATATGTGTGCAGGTCATTTAGCAACAAAACCCTTACATTAAAGAAGATTTCTCCCCCCCCCCCCCCCAGACCATTTACCTCAAGAGAAAAACAAAAGGAACCGGACCACAGTCTGTCTCTTTACTTCCCAAGCCCACCATTGACTGCTGATAAAGAGGGGCATAGAAGCCATTTGGCAATATTATAAGTTCTTCCAAAGTGACTGTTTTCTCGACAATGTATTTATACACAGATAGCATTCCAAAAGACCAAGACAAAAGTCAGTTTTTGTGATTTGATGAGTTGGTGATGGCATTACACAAAACATCATATGTGGCCAATTTCTTTTCATTGGTGATGGACTACGTGAAAACAGCTCACAGACTCCATATAAAACACCCCATCTTCAATTAACAAACGACAATAATTTGACAAATGCCATATTAGCACTGTGTTGCTTCAAGACTTTGAGGCATTCACTTGACTGAACTTTGGTAAAATCATAAAATATATAGAGTTGCTTCCAAAAAGGTGCGAAAACTGACATTGATTGTTCTAGATCATTTTCAACTGCCAGTAGAATCCTGGATATTACTCTGGTGACCGTGAGTGGGGAATATTTACAAATGACCACATTTCTCAGTGTATGAAGCTTAACATCTGCAATAACATTGGAGCTGCAGAAGCAGCAGCCAGAGCTACGGAGAAACCCCCAAATGCAAAGACAGTGTACGACGAAGACGACATATTCTTCTAGACAGTACAAGAGTCATTTCTCCAGCACTTTGAAAAAAAGAAGAAACCTTTGCAACATGAGTGTGAACTTGTCCAAAGTTGTCAAAGCACAAAGAGATAACACTAAACGAAAGAAAAGAGAAATCAAATCAGCCATTTATATTGCACCAATACAGGGCTGGGTTCATTGTATTCGTTGACCGCCATGGACACAGGCAAACAGTGACACACTCCACCATGTGGTCCTGGGTCAGTAGTTGATGTTTTCGCTTTAACTGGAACAAGATAACAGGGGTGAAGTAAATTCAAAGCCCCACCCTCCATGATATGACAGATGGGCCTATACCTTCAGAAGCTCTCGACTACATAGTTAGCTTTATTTAGACAAAGCTCCACTGGATGAACAACTAAGTTAATTTCTGATTCGCAGAAGAAAAAAACCACTATATCACCCTGGACACCAGGCATCAGAGTGTTCTCCTAATCGGACTGGTGATTTGAGTCATAAGGTTTAAATATCTATATACACATGCACACAGACATGGCCACACAGTCTGTGGTCAACGCTACATAATAGTGCCCACAAAAAGGCACATAACCATCTACACAACTTCACCACAATGAGAGGGCCACCTATTCATGTGCCTCACTTAAACAGAGGTTACGTACAGCAATGACTGACAAGCAGGCAGTTCTTTTAACACCAGCGGGGCCTTACTTCTTATCCTGCGTTCTAGATTTGCTTCAGGGCTTACTCTTTCTATACATGGCACTGAGAAAAACATTTTTCATCTTCTGTGTGGTGATTCATTCATGCCCCACCCACCCCTCCAGAAACAAAAACATGAAATAAAAATTACATTTAAAAAAAAAAAAAGAAAAGAGAAGAGTTGATGGGTTGATGTCTGTATGTGCTACTACGTATGTGTGATGGAGCATCAGAGCAGTAGACTTAACATGAGAAATGGACTGAGACAACCTGGGCACTGTCAGTTCTCACTCTCCCTCTCCAAATTCACATCCATATGACCTCTACAGACACACGTGGATGCAAAGTACTGACAGGGGAAAAAT
The DNA here is from genome assembly GCF_900700415.2 of Clupea harengus. Taxonomy (NCBI): domain Eukaryota; kingdom Metazoa; phylum Chordata; class Actinopteri; order Clupeiformes; family Clupeidae; genus Clupea; species Clupea harengus. The sequence goes on along the minus strand of NW_024879763.1, from coordinate 7,671 downwards.
AAAAGCTACAAAAAGATCATAATTGAACCAATAACACAACACAACAACGACACCGTAATGTCCATCTACTTCTTGCTGCGCAGGCGTTTGGACTGACGCGGGAAATCCAGGCTCTTCCTGGATCGCTTGAGAGACGGGAGCCCATCCTCCTCAGCGCCGTCTGAAACTGCACCGCCCGATGCAGCTGCTGCTGCCGCCACAGCAGCCGCTGTCGCTGCAGATGTACTAGCCACAGCTGTCGGGGAGGAGGAGGATGATGACGAAGAGGCGGAGGCCCGCGCCATTGTTGCTGCCGAAGTTGCAGCCGACCCGCCACCCACGGCACGGTCCATCAGTTCGCGCAGCTTGTGCTCGAGCTCCGCCAGCCGCGCGTTCTGCTCGCCGATGACCTGCGACTGCTCCAGCAGCTTCTGCTCCTGGTCCTGCAGCTGCTTCTGCTGCTCCAGCTGCTTGACGCGCACCTCCTGCATCTCGCGCCGCAGCGCCGTCATGGACGCACCGTTCACCTTAACCTGCTGCTGCACCTTGGTCATCTCCGAGCGCGACGGTGTGTTCTTCGCCAGCAACGACATGGTAGTCAGGGAGGTGGAAGGGCCTGCCACTAGGGAAAAACAAGCCATGTGAGGAGGATTCAACTTACAGACTATTATTACTACAAATAGTGGATTTTTAGACCACACTCAGGTTGAGACTGTCAATTCAACTAGGAGTATTCATTCTATTATTAAACTCAAACTCACATAGTTGACCCATTTGATCGGTCAGCCAATAAATCGGCCCGATTTAAAGCAGCAATAAGTAGTTCTGTTCCAAAACTAACTAGCATGCTAACTACCTAAAAGGCACGCAAAAACCTTGCAAAAATCACAGACAAGACAGACTTGCAGACAATAACAGTGTTATATCAGTTCAGCAATTTTGTCTCATTTGTTATTTTTTTTCAAATTGTTGTATTTTTTATCTGATGCATACATACATACACAAATAGTAATTTTTCTTAACATTCATGCCTACCAGGGGCAGAGCCTATGAGACGGCCTGAGAGGTCTGCTCCCGGAAGCTTCTTCTTCAGAATGGGGACGATCTTCTCGTCGAAGTACTCCATGGCCATGGAAGAGATGTCCCTCAGCTCCTGCAGGACCTCGTGAGCACGCTGGGGGGCCCGCGTGGAGTTTACATATCGCAGCACGCGGTAGATCTCATCAATCACCTGCCAGCCAAACACACAGGGCGCATAAGCTCAATGCCTGATGGGTCTCAGAATCTCAAATTCTTCACTGTGTTTGGCTAAAGATTCTGACTGATGATGGTTGTAGTTAGGGGTGGGAATCACAGACCATCATGTATGTACACTGCAAGACATTCATCTACGATACATCACGATATCTGTGTAACTGAAGAGAAAAAAATAACCCAAAAAGCAGGAATCAGGTATTTACTCACTGCATTTTCGGTATTAGAACCATTCTGGTTCTCCAGAGAGTTGTCCATACACCTCTGTGTCCAGAGTTGTATGGAAAACTCTCTGGAAAACCAGAATGGTTAGGTGAATGCAGTTTATAACTGTCACCATATCAAATTTTGTACTAGTTGCAGTACATCTGAATTGGATTGTGCATCTCATTAAAAGACTGAAGATTTGAGGATGCTTTCATTAGAATTATTACAACACTAAAAGAGCTGTAAGTCATTGTAATTTAAACAAGGACAGTCTGTCTTGTTAGGAACAAGAGTGCCCTCTAGTGGCATATCAATATTTACAGTTATCGACAGATAGTGCACAATGGCTAATCACTGTCATTGATAATTTCACCCGCTAATGAACAACTCATTACATTAATCATGGGAGAACAGCAATGTCTTATTATTCGATAGTTGAACTACTCCTGAATCTAGTGATTGATTCTTATTAGACCAAGTGTATGTGGTTTCATGTAACATAAAATTGTAATTCTAATATTCCCTGATAAAAAAAATACAAATCAACTCTGCACTATTTAACTAGAAGAAAAGCATCAATAATGAGTAACAGCTTGAAGTTCTGAATCCCAAAATGCTTTCTAATGTGAGTCTGTGATGAGACGGCACCTTTCCGGGTATGAAGCAGCACAGGTTTGAATCAACATATTTCATGAAGGTCATGTTGAGCAGGGAGAGACGCGTTTCCACGGCAGCAAGGATGTCCGCATGACGTGCAAGTGAGTGGTTCCTTCGCTCTGATTCCCTCCTGTCGGGGACACAAAATACATGCACACCATCAGTACTCAAACATGGAGCAACACACAGTACAAAAAATGAACAAAATAACTCCTCTTAATACTTAAAAGGTCATTTCTGGCACACAAATAGCCCTAACTCTTAAACAGGTTTGATCCATTAACTGGATGACCAATCAGGCACAGTCATTACAATTATGTTCACTTAATCTGGTCCATTAGCCTCTTTCCTTTGACATACAACACCACACTGGTATTTGCAAGGCTCCAATCTGATGTGCCCAAACCTGTTGCGTTTAAAGGTTAGTGCCTTCCCCTCTGGAGTGAGAGCTCACAGCTCAGCAATTAACAGGGAACCCGATGTGAGTCTGCTGATGTAACAGGGTTCCTCATGCTTATTCAATTACTTGAAAGCCTTCAAATATTTATCCCGAGTATTTTTTTTCCCCTAGGCTGCACGTTTCTAAAGTGTCAACCCAGCTATTCGTTCTACATGTCCGCCCTCCTTTAATTACCCACGATGCAGCAGGCTTGTTTGCAGTTACAGCAGGGGAGGGTACAGCCCGCTGCAGATTGGATTACTCTGATTCTATCCCGAGATGATCAATGATTTTCTTCACATGGCGCCACAGGCATCGAGATAAACTGAACAATCAATTGAAAGCATTTTTTGTAAAAATGCACCTGTTAGTTTGTAATGAGCACATGGAATTATTTAAGCTCATGAGTTTGTGGCATGGTAATATCTATAACAACCCAAACAGACAATACACTGAATATCTACTGAATTCAGCCATCAGGACAGTCATGATAAACTTGTCTGGTATCCTAAGTAAAAATCAAACACTCATATTTCCCTGCCCTTAAAAAAACCTTCACACTTTTTACAAGCAAAGTATGCAAGAAACTTTGCATTATCAATTAGTGCAAGCTCAACTAAATTGGGCAGTATGCTTTCAACAAGCTGTTATGCTTTTGCTGGTGTTGGTCGGGCACTGACCTTGGCAACTGAGCCTTGACCTGTTTCTGGCATAGGCTGTGGTAGCGCTCCACCTTGATGAAACCCTGGTTCAGCATACGCTGGTTTATCACGTCCATGCGCTTACATACCTGCAGAGGGGTGAAGGAAGTAACCATGGTTACACTGTGCACAGGTCAGTGGACTTTCCTAGAAGTGTGAAGTTATATAAGCAGTTTAGTACATGCATGACTAAAATAAACATACAACCAAAAATATTTGACTATCAGCAATTATCCCTATGATTTCAAATACATACTGATAAAGAAAAGCTGTGTTTATAGTGATAGCTGTGATAACCATATGCACTCTGCACAACACAGAATGAAAATGGTATAAAACAGTGGACAACTTAGACCAAAAATAAGTGGAATACACTAAACAGAAATAAAACTCTCAAAAGAACGAGTCAATGGCAGCAACGATCAAACCAGAGTCAACACATTTATGGCACTGGATCACAGCAGAGATGAGCTCGGTAGCTCCCTCGTGTTAAAAGCAAGGACAGTACACGGGACTGAACATTTGACAACGCAGTACCGCATGATGTTAGATATAATTAAAAAGTCTGTCGTTGTACGGTGGGGCTGTGGCCTGTTTACAATCAACAAATAAACAAAGTCTGGTGACGGATGGTTAAAGTATACAAGTTGGGATGTGGCCACTAAACATCAACACCGCTATCCACATTCACTCGAGTTCATTACTACCGGAACACTGACGTGGTTTTAGGCGCCTAGCATTTTATTTCGTGAGAATATCTGACACCCTCAAGGATTACACCAACAACAATAATTGAATTCACATTGCCTACGCAATGAGTAATACTCTCAGAAACGGTCTCATTTACAGTGGTTAAAGATAGCAATCCCAAAATAAGCTACCAAGAGGGCCGCTGTTTTGCAGATCTATCAACAGCAGCTAGCTAGCTTCTTTAGTTCAGCAAAACTGACAAAAAGATTGCAGGGAAATTTCATCAGGGTGCAGATAACACCCACACCAAAGTCACTTTAAGGAGTTTTAACAAATTATATTTAAACCTATCAGAAACAATGTAATGGACAACTGCATACTAGCGTACAACATTTGCGAGCTGGGTAGCTGGATTTAGATGTAGTTGGACAGCTAACCATGGGGCTAGGGTAACTTCTACTGAGGGCCATATTAATCGAAGGACAAACATCGAATCCAAATTCACGGTCCAGCAAACACGACATCATACGAGCTTCCTACCACACAGAAAGCAATATACACGCGTAACCAACCAATGAATAGTTACAGTAACACTTCATAGACATCCAGTTTGCACACAGACTGGGTTGAGTTTACAGCACTCCCTTTCAGCAGTAGCACCCGCATTGGCAACACGGTTTGTTTTTGTTCCATCTTACCAGGCGTAGCAAGCTTATTTCATCGTAAGACATGAAATTCAGAATCGTCTCGATGGCCACTATAGGAAGTCCTAACAGTGGATTGTTCTGATGTGGTTGATCTGGTGGCGGAGTGGCCAATCTAGGAGAAACAGAATCAGAATCCGGAGCTTCTACGCCTACATCTACTCTCTCTACAACAGCCGCCATCTTCGTTTTCTTGGGAAATGATGGAAATGACGTAAATAAAGAAAAGGTTCGGAGGAAGTGAGTTCACTGCGTGCGACTATGTTCTCCTGTCCTCACCATGTTTGGTGTGTCAAATAGACTGTCCAACATAAAGTTAGATTTTAAGGTGGCTAAAAATTTGTATCAGACTAATGGCCCGCTTGCCTGTGATTTTAATATATGTTGAGTATTCAGTGTCGAAACTCACCCGAAACTCAGTCTACTTTAAAAAGTGGAGTTTGGTATTCTTGTATTGGTCTTCACTAGAATAAACCTAGATTAGATAATATAGCTACTGACGTAATTCATCTGTCAAAGAGGTTAGAGCAGTCTTATATCTTCCATCAACGTCTTCATTGCTTCTGTGAGCTCACAGATTAGGCTCCACAAACGTTTATATTCATTCATTTCTTTCTTTGGAACTGAGATGTTCACCCAATCTACGGAATGTTTGGTCATCACTTGCTATTTTTGGCCAATTACATTCAATGATGCAGAACATTGTGATGGTCAATTTGGTAAAGATGACAGCAGAGGTTGTGTGGGTCAGCGCAGGTTGCCTACTGTATAAAGTTATTGTACTGTCTGATTGTGGCGCATACTCTAAATAATTTAAGTGATTCAAATAATGATGCTAGTTTGTGAGTTTATGTTCTCATTCTCATAGGCAGAAACTATGATCTTCCTCTTCTTTTACAGGCAGTAAGTCTAGTTAACCATGATGATCCAGGCCACACACTGTTCAAGGATGTATAGCCAAATGAAAACTCACACACACATACATCTACAGTATAAACTCTGCTGCCAGTTATCAAACACTAGTTTCTTTACTCTCTGAAAACTGCAGTGCTTTGTATGAGAAGTAATCTAATAACAAATTCATACTTTTGAAATCAGACCAAAAGACTGTAGAATCCTGTATTTTTGCAAAACCTGAAATAAGATACAGGATGTGAGGTCTGCGTGAGCTGTTTTTAAATGTGCTTTATAAATAAATTTGACTTGACAAAGTTGAGGTGATTTTTATTTATCCGAGCTGTATTGCTAGCTCCTCCTGTAGGCTACACTCACTAAAAAGAGGATACAGAGGAAAGATCCTCATCCTTTTCTGCATTCTGTCCTTTTTTCTTACTCTGAGCTCTCATCATTTTTATCAAGAGGAGTTTTTTCGCTTCTGTCTGGTTGCCATGTGGTTGCAGTCCCATCAGTAGTATCAAATCCTGTTTTGTTAGAAGCTCCAGAGTCTCTTTGTCTATTCCAGCCTTCTTGCATTTTAAAACATCATCATCGTCAGGTTCCTGCTCGGATCCACAGCTACTAAAAAAACATTCACCTGACATGTTTCCTGGAGGAGCAAGCCCACAAGGTATGCACTTTCTTCGTTGATTCAGCACAGAATGAAGGAAACTTCCTCTTGACACTAAAGCCTGGTTTATACTTATGTCGCTGACACTTTTGAAATGGTCGCCGACTAAAAAAAAAAGTGTCGCTCAAGCTGTTGTGCCGGAGCCTGAAGTATTGATACTGGAGTTTAAAAATACTCTGGTAAAAGTTGAAGTATCGACTTAACCTCTTTACTCAAGTAAAAGTAAAAAAGTACAGGCTCTAAAATGTACTTAAAGTATAAAAGTAAAAAGTAACCTTAATAAAAAAAATGTAAAAACAAATTTAAGCTAAACTAGTAGGACTTAATATAATTGACATGACTGTAAGAAATAGAAGCTTAATTTAATAGCTGATGAGTGCTACATGGACATGGTAAAAAATGTCATACAAAAATATAATAATGCTGTCAAAGACAACAAACTTGAAGAGCATGTTTTTCTCAAACTTTATTGGAATTCAAGTAGACCTCCACCCCATTTGCACATTTGTCTCTCATCAAGGGCCTTTGCAACTAGGTTCGCATATTCTGCCAGAAATGCAAGCTCGACAGGAGTAAAACTGTTAAAAAAACAAATAAAAAACTCAAAATGTCATATTTTTTTCATGGAACACCTTCAATTCAATAACAAACCAATTATGTAATGCTAATCATCTGTGTTGAGTCATAATAGCCTGCACCGGGGCCCGTTCTAACTACGTTACGCCACTGTGACGACATCAGCGCCAGTAGAAATGTTTCCATGTAGCTGACACTTCCAAGCGACGGTTAAAATTGTCGACCATGACGCCATTTCTGTCGGCGACCATTTCAAAAGTGTCGGCGACATAAGTATAAATTGGGCTTAAGTCACGTCATGTTAATTTGGTTTCCTTTATGACATAAGCACAGCTACGAAAAGTGCATTTGGTTGCACAGTTATTGTAACTAGATACATTATTCAAGTGAAGACACAATATAAAGTTATTGAAAATGAAGGATTCTTTGTCCCATTTCCACTGGTGTAAAACCCCAGTGTCTTGGGGGAAAGCCTCAGACTTTTTTTGTTACCATCTCTGAAGCTGAACTGGGGATATGGCCCAAACGGTCAGTTTGGTCCTGGAGTGGGCAGAATACAACGCAGAAACAGACCAAAGTATCACATGATCCGCCCATGGTGGCTGAAATGCTAAATGAGTATTTTGTGGATTCTGTGGCTGCTGTTGCCAACAGATTCCCCTCACACCAGCAGTATGGTGGCATTTCTCATAATCCAACTGTGCCCATATTTAACCTTGAAAGGGTATCTGAAGAACAAGTAGAGAACATCATCGAATCATTCAAAACCAAAGAGTCAAAGGACATCTTTGAAATGGACTTTGCCATGGTTAAAGACCTTTGCCTGTTGTTAAAAAAGCCTACTACCCATATTGCTAACCTGGGTAAAACCAGAAAACTGGAAACCTGCAGTTATAG
>NW_024879762.1:0-74993 GCF_900700415.2 Clupea harengus | reverse complement strand
TGAAGTATAACTGAAGACATGACTATAATGTTTATATTATGACTCAATTAGATTAGTTAATGGTAATAAGCTCTGTTAACTCAAGAAAAAAAATGAAGAGTATGATGTTTCTCTTGGTAAAGAAATACTGTTGCGTTTTCCACACTGTCTGTTATTATTTATGTATCAGCTACCCCTCAGATTGTTCTCAGTGTCACGAGTCAGTGTCTTTTTAGTATACTCCTTACTGTGGAGCTCCATCAATTGATTTCAATAGTAGGTGGTTCTTTTTTCATTCTTTTTGCTTTTTCCAAGTACATGTCAGGCCAGTTGATTAGTCTGGTGTGTGTGATGTGGAGTCTGTGTTGAATTTACTGAAGTGTTAAGATGACTGAAGAGGATGTTCAAAAGGGACCGACGCCAAGTGCCTACACTACAAGCATGGACAATCTTGAATGAGTGCATATGTCTTGATCCTTGTAGCACCTTACTTGAATATTACTGAATTTTACAGAAAGAAATCAAAATGGTGATTTCTGTCGGAAAAAAACCACTATAAATAAGGCGGTGATGGGCCTTGTGAGTTTGCTTTCTGTTATTTTGTATCTATTTTAAGTCATGATTTTGTAAAAGATGCACAAACCACACAAAATATAGATCTACGTAATCATTGTGTTGTCATCTTATTTCTTCAATTTCAAGGTCTCTGTTTAAGTCTTGATTGCTGTATTCATTTGGGCATTTTTAGACTGTTTAGGCAGTTTTTGTAATAAAAAAGTATCTCCGTTATTTTGAGAGTTGCTTTGATAATCAATTATACTATGATGCATCATTCAGTGTCAAATAACCCTGCAGAACTGCTGTGTGAGCACTGTGAGTGCACCATTCAAATAGCTATTAGATAGACGTCTACCTGCTCTGTGTGAGCTCACCATTCAAATAGCTATTAGATAGACATGTATACCTACTCTGTTGCCAACCTTCTTTAAATGGAGCAGTACATCTCATCACAGGCAAAAATATTCACAAACCTTTCAGGCAGAAATAGTACATTTTGAATCAAAAACGTTCTACATTGAACCTTTATTAAAAAGAATGATTCCGTCACCCTCAGTGCATAGGTTTGATTTGACCTTTACCACAATATAATAACTACCTGTGTGCTACTGGGTTTCCCCCATCAGATCATGTGTGTGTTTTAAAAAAGACCTTGAACTATGGTGGATTCTTATGTACTGAAGTGAGTTTGTCGTAGGAGAGACATGCATGTCAAACATACCATATCAAAATTCAGATAAATATGACAGAAGAGAAAACAAAATAGTTATCTTACACTTACTTTATACATAAATGTTTCACTCACTTAACTTAAGGCAATCGTTCACCCATCAGTTGCAGTTCAAGGTTTTCGAATCTTATGTCTCTGCTCCATATGGGCACAAAGAAGTCTTTTATTCCATCATTCATCAACAGAAATGTCCTGCATTTTGTCAGCTTCAGTCTAACAGGACATTTCAGTCATTTGGCCTCTTGCTTTGCAGCTCTGCATATACACTACAGACTGCTACAGTCCACCTCATTCACCAGAACAGACTTGCTATTCTCTGCGAATGTAGAGCAATCTGACTACAGTTCCATGTATGCATGTAACATGCATCCACCACAACAGGGAACTAGAAGCGGCCGCGCGGTCCTCTGGACATGGTGAGGGGCAATGTCACCGAGGACAGTGATGATACTTCCCAGTAGAGACTCCGTGATAAGAAGAGCTGGTAGAGTATAATAACAGATATCGATTGGCACAGAATCACTCCAATAGCAATGACCTGGGAACACAAGAGAAACAACAGTGATTGGAGAGTGGATTGGGTTTGAAGGTTTTGTTCTAAACTCTTAACTGTCTTTTCTCTTCTCACCTTCTCTTGCTGGTGCTCGTTAAAGATCCCTGAGAGTAGAACCAGCACAGGATGGCACAGAAACCACAGAAAGCAGCCCTTAAAATTCACAAAATAAAGAACCTAATTAGTAAATAAATTGTAAACAAATCCCAAGCTTGTACTGAAAAAGAGGCTTGTTATTTTCTGGTTGTGAGTCCATTACAGTTGTGCTACCTTTGCAAAGCGAAGGTAGAAGTCCCTCTTAAGAGCACTCCTCTCTGAAGAGGTGATCTGGTAGAGTACAGAGGCCAGTAGCAATGCTAGCACCACACGTAGCAGCAGTAGTAAGAGACCTGGTACACTACGCTGTGCATGAAAACTGTGGTGCTCTGTGTCCTCAAACTGCTCCCAGATCAGGAAGACCCCCTAGGAACAAGAACAGCCTCAGGGCATGATGGAATTTTGCAAGACATATGCAGCATAAGGACGTGTGACATTTAGAGAAAAACTGTTGGGGTAAAAGTACTGAAGAGCAAAAGAACATTGGGATAGGGGAGTGGGGCAGGTTGTAATCTAATCTAATATAATATATATAATATATAATAGTAATGTAATATAATATGTAATACTTAATGAAACAGATGTAATGTCTCTGTACCTGTGTGAACACAACCGCCACAGCCAGGGAGGTGGACAACGGAGAGGAGTCCCACTGGAGAGGTTTGCTCTGAGACTTCCTGCTGCGACTCAGGGTCCAGCCCATACACAGACTCAGCAGCATATACAACATCTGCACCTGGGCCACCATGTCACAGACTGCACACACAAACAACACACAATCAGAGGCACTGATCCTTTCCTTTCATTTCATAATAGATCTATTCTTCATAATGACGTTTTAAAAGAGACATCGTGTATTAGGCAGGGACCAAGGGACTCAATAGCTGTTGTTCTGGAACCTTCTGGTGCAGTGCAATCAATATAGATATGTTTGACTCACACTCAGCTAGACTGCCCATCAAAGGGGTTCCCACTCCATCTCTGGCATACCTGGGTAAACAAGGAGGAACAAGTCGAGAGAATATATTAAATATTGAATTGCTTTATAGTAAACAAATTATTGATGGATTATAGATTCAAAACGCCGCTGTCACCTGGCCATGTGGATGTAGTTAAAGAGCACTGACATCCCCTGCAGCAAGAGGGCGATAGAGAGCACTTTCAGCACAGTGTGCATGGGGCCACCTTTATACAGGGCCTGCCACAGTGGCTGGATGTAGATGCAGGATGCAATGAAGTATGCCAGAATCAGCAGAAAGTAGAAGCTGTGGAGACCTAATAGGGTGGGAGACACGTCAGCACTGCCAGAACAATACCCTTTATAGTTTTAGGTTGGGGTATAATCAGGTATGGCTAAAAAGGATCATGGTGGCATTCCAAAATTCAGCTTTATTAGTATTTTGTGCATCTTGTGCAAACATTGTTTGCAGCTTCAGTTCAGTTCATGGACAGCTCAGGAGCAAGTGCACTCACCCCCCTCTTCTGCACTGAAGTGGTCCAAAGGGTTTCCTGCAGCATCCGGGTTCAGCAGAATTATCTGGAACTTCACATCCTCTAAAGGACCCACAATCTCCTGCTCCTCACACGTGTAGCGGTCTACATACAGGATGTGCCAGGCCTGGGGAACCGACTGTTGAGGGATAGTCTGGTTGTGCTCCTCTGCACTCAGTGTTACTGGGGGGTGATAGAGACAGAGACACATTACTTCAGTGTTACTGGGGGTGTGAGAGACAGAGACACATTACTTCAGTGTTACTGGGGGGTGATAGAGACAGAGACACATTACTTCAGTGTTACAGACAGAGACACATTACTTCAGTGTTACTGGGGGTGTTACAGACAGAGACACATTACTTCAGTGTCAGAGACAGAGACACATTACTTCCAGCGATTTCAAGCAAGAGGCTGAGGCAGTCAGAGAGAGGTGTTATAGGAGAGCAATCAGCAGTTTAGGAACCATGGGACTTATCAGCTGAGGGCACCGCAAGTCCAGAGCCAGAGAATGACAGCATACAGATAAGAATTTTGCATTAAACTTGGCAGTTAATCAAAGCCAGTGATTTTGAACTGAAGAGAACTAAATGCACCTTGGATCAGATATAAATTGCATACATTCAGGTGTGTGTTTTTATATTTGTTGGAACATTAAGAATCACTTTAACAAATTGTAATCACAGCCTGGGAAATGTCATTGACAAAGTGGAATAAGGGTACAACTCACTAGACAATTGGGCACGGGAGACTCGGTCCAAGCAGCTCAGGTTGTCAAAGCCTTGGATATTATGGAACATCAGCAGCTTCGCCTCCTTCTGCACTGCCACAGGCACATTCTCTAGCCTGTACACCATCAGTCCATTTCCAACTACAAACCACACAAAGGACTCTCAGAACTACACTCATTTAATCAGTATATCAATACTTTTTAAACCAATCATAATAGTGGTGATATGGACAACTCTTTCAATTCACTTGAATTTTCAATGCTATGTTTTTGGACACAGATACATTTTTCAACCATACAGGAACAACATAATAAAGCGTAGTATGCCGTACAGGAATTTTGAAAATCAATTTAGCACCTACCCTGATAGAAAAATTTGGTGATGTATTGGCCATTATGTTCTCTCGCCAAGTCGCTTCTGAAAATCCCAAATACAGTTTTTCCGCTCGCATAGAAAAAACATTGGAGCAAAAACGTAATGGTTGTAATCTCGAAATGATACATTGTAGCACAGCAAGCTGCGTGTTAAATGTTTTCAACCTCTTAATTGCGACAATGAATGGAATAATGCACTTCAGGCAGCTCCTTCAGCTGAATGTTTGATGGACCCACGTTCTAGCCAATCAGCAATGAATAGGTCATGTGTTGTACGGCGGTGCAGCCAATAAGAACTCAAACGAGGAGGGGACACAAAACCAAGCAACGCTGGCATCTGACCTCTTTTTTACTGTCTATGCATCTGACATGAAACGTGTCAACATTGCCGTAAAGTGGTTAAACTGTCGTGAAGGTGAACTAAAACTGGCAATAGTTTTGTTGGAGCTTTTGCTTATTGAGTGAGGAAGCACTTGACTGATTTGAGACTATTTTATCCAACCTAACACTGGAGACAGGTTTCGCCATATTATCTGAAACGTATGCAGTAAGGGCAAGTATTTAGCCTCCCATTTTAAGATAATGTTGTTAGCACCAAGGTAGTTTAGTAGCCTACTGCTGCTGAAACGTCAACGTTAGCTAACGTCAGGAAACTAGGTAGCGACTGTAATTCACAACGAAAGTTTATGACAAAGTATAATAAGGGGTAAAGTATAAAGTATGTTATGTCTTTGACTTAAGCTGTCAATTATAAGGTTAGTTATGACGCACAAACGTCGGTCTACACAATTTATTCCTGAATGAGTAGGCTTAGTATTTACCCATCTTACAATCGGCGAAATGCCTGAAGACATAGTTAGATAGCAGGGTAGGCTGTTCTCTGGATCACGAAGAGCAGAGAGAAATGGAATCTAAGACCGTTTTGGTGACTGGAGGGGCTGGCTTTATGTGAGTAACCCTTTATGTGAGTAACCTCATGACATTTCATGACAGACATACTTTCATACTTCATGCATTTCTTTCCTGCCAGCGGGTCACATCTCATCATCTCCCTGAAAGAGAAGTACCCAGACTGGAAGATCATCAACCTGGACAATGTGAGACCTTTTGGTGAAATTCCAGTTTTGATATGTGGATTTTTTGTAGGCTATTGTAAACTATTTATACGTCGCTCTAATTTTTCTCTAATGGGTTTTCCTCTTAATTTTCATAGTTGGATTACTGCTCAAGTTTACAGAATCTTGTGATTACTGAACTTGGCAATAACTACAGGTTTATTGAGGTAGGCTCTTAGCTTCTGATGCTTTCACTTTCATGGTTTTAAATGTGATTTTTCTTGTATTTAGTTATGCAGTAAGTCATTGGGTCCTGCATGGGCATTTCTTCTGGCCACATTGGCCATGTCCCAAACAGCCACAGTGCCCTTCGCCAAGCACACATATTCTTTCAATAGAGCCTTTGTTTCAATTTGTAGTTGGATGACAAATGCTGATGTCAATATTGTTCTGTAATCATATCAAAGACAAAAACACAAAAATGTGTTTGTTGTTAAACAATGGTGGCAGTAAGTTGTGTTATTTGTATTAACCTGTTCTGGTCAGAAAAAAAAATTGAAATTCACATAAAAATGGCCAAACAAAAAAAAAGATAAATACTTCTGAGAGAAACATTATATCCACAGCACATCATTCATCTTTAATCTAGCAGCCTTAACAATGGATGATCAGAGTACATTATGTGTCATATAACTTTGCTTATTCCTGTATCATTCAGGGGGATATATGTGACCAACACTTTATCAAACATCTCTTTGCCACTGAGAATATTGACATTGTCTTTCATTTTGCTGCTCAAACTCATGTGGGTAAGTTACCTTTTAAACCATCGGTCCTATTTCAATTGCTAAGGTACTACATCACTGTAATAGGCATAGCATATAAAGTGCATAGTAAACAGGAGAATAGCGATTTCATTCATTCAGGTGTAAGATACAAAGATGAGCTGTTCATATGCCATGGGATAAGTTGATTAGCAGTCAGAGTGTGGTGACAAAATCCTGTGTTGTTTGCCAGTCGTAATGTCTAAACTAGATTACTGCAATTCAAATTTAACAGGGCTACCTGCATGTGTAGTTTGCAGATGATTCAGAATTATTTATTTATGTCCTATATGTCTTTGATGTTTAGCGTGTGCGTGTCTGTGAACGGCCCACTGACAGCATCTTCAGTTAGGCTCCCCCAGCAAGATTTTCAGATTCAGATTATAAAAGTAGATGATAGTAGTAATGATCAGGGATTTTCAGATTTGGAATACCCTCTTTCCCTATAAAAGTCTGGTGAATCAACATTTTATAGCTTACTTAGTGGTAATGTGGTTATACCTGAATATCCATCTAAGGAAATTGCATGAAAAACATATATGTGTATGTGTGTCTGTGTGTGTGTTGTTGATGATGCTATAGAGTTGCAGATTATGTCTCTATAATCTTTCATCATGCCTGGCATATATATATCATACATTTTGGATAAAGGGATATTTATTTTCATTTTACAAATAGTAAATCAAATGAACATGATTTAAATAATGCTATGATGCGTTACGCAAGCCTGCCTTGTTTGGTTGGCTGTGAAAGGTCATGCTGGATCAGTGTCAAGGCATGCCAGGCCAGGAACAAGACGAGCAGACACAGTGACTGCCTGTTGTATTAGCTTATTGCATCATTTGTTGATGTGGTGTGACTCATGCAGGCAAGCTACAGGTATTAAATATGTCACGTAAGCATAGCGTGGTTGGGCTGGGAGTTGCTTCATGCTAGGAGTTGGAGGACCCAGGAAGCCTTTGTGCCCGGGGGCCTTTGATTTCATAATATGTCCATGCTCATGTGTGTTGATACAGGTTACTTGCCTATCATGACACACAAGTGAGTTTGTTTACCATGACTACCACAAAAGTACACTACAAAGGGTTACGTACCGTGTACCACAGTACCTCATTAGTTCGGGAGAGATGCTGATGCCTCAATCAGTTACAGCATGCTTACAGGCCGCTTCTCCTGAATAGGGTTGCATGTGAGATGTGATCTCAAACTAGAGTGCAAAATGGAAACACTTATGGGGAAACACATATGGTGTTATATATATTATATACCACTCAAGTCCAGCCAATACAATTTCTTTTGGGTTTCTTTTGGTCAGGAGACTGAGACGATCATAGCAGTAACTAGATTTAGTGGTTAATGTAACCATTTTGGTGTTGAATGTGATAAATAGTAGTCTAAATGTAATACAAACTCACTTGTGTTTTTTTTATTGTAAAATCACTCCATATTTAACTTATACCTCATACAGATTCAAATATTGATTAAGAACTTTATTTTTTAGAATAATACACCTTCAAGAATGCTGATGTACTGATTCATGTACTTTTCAGTGTAATATCATTTCCTGAGCTACCTTGTTGTAAAGTAAATCCTTCTTCCTCTCCTTCAGAGGACTCTTTCCTGTTTCCATCCAGATTCATGGCAGTGAATGCAGAAGGCACACGCGTGTTACTGTCAGCAGCTCTGAATTCTGGAGTTGAGAGATTCATTTTTGTGAGCACAGATGAGGTGTATGGAGCCAGCAGTGATGAGGTGAGGATCTGCCTACATACTGTTTGACCAGAAACTGCATATTCTCTAGAACTGACACCTTCCCTCTGTGCTCTGGAGAATGAGTAGTGTTGAAAACATCTTGTACCTAAAGGCCAGGCTAAGGTGTTAAGGGGACATTTTTTAAAAGATGGCTAGCATCTCTCCTCAAGGGAATGTCCATATACTGCAGATCACCAATAGTGTCTATGAACAACAGAAAACTTCCTCAGGAATAACAATGTGATTTGAAAAGGTGAAAATTGCTTTGGGATGATACTCAACACTGTTTAATTCAAACTAAAACATTTACATTTGTCATGCTTGGCCGTCCAGGTTTACAGTAAATAGAGACTGGGAAGAATAAAGAGCTTGGCCAATGAAAACAAACTGTCAAATGAATAGATCCTGTTTTTACAAACATTACCTTGGTTGTATAATTAGGAAAAAATAACATGATAAAAACTTGTTTCAGGCCTTTGATGAATCATGTCTTAAAAGACCAACAAATCCCTATGCTGTATCCAAGGCTACAGCTGAAAACATTGTAATGTCATTTTGGGAAAATCACAACGTAAGTTCCCTATCATGTACTGTATCATAAATCACAACGTAAGTTCCCTGTCATGTACTGTATCATAAATTCCAACACTAAACCTAGAGCTTACATAAGACCACTAAATATGTGCTCAAAGTTATGTAGTGATCCTGTTTGGATATATAAATATGTTGAGTTTTGTGCATCCATGAACAATGTTAAAATTGCATTTGGAAAAATACCTTGACTGTTTTAGGGTATGCTTCAAACTTCTCTCTAGTTCCAGGTACTGCATTACCCAGGGAGTCCCATATTGTGCTCAATATGCCAGTTCAGTATAGTGCATTCGGACCGTTTTCAGACCCTTTGAGGTTTTCCACATTTTGTTTCAGACTCATCTCATCTTCAATTCATTTTGTTTTTCATAAATCTACATACAATACTTGTATGTTAAGACATACAAAGGAATCGAAAAAAACGTTTCCCACTCTCCCACGGTGAAACATATAAGTGCACACGCACAACAACAGATAAGACAAGACATATAGATATACATATACATATAGTTATACACATACAGATACCTGTACAGCAGCATACGTTTACTTTAAAGTGACAGGTAGTGCAAAAAAAGGCAGCAAAAGACATCCTGTGAGATGTATGTAACACATTGGCAGTGCAAGTATAACAGTAAGTGGTAAAGTGATAAAAGTGCAAGGGACAGTTTTGTTGCAGAGTCCTGAGTTATTGTAGGGGGGGGGGAGGATTTCAGCCTCCTATCAGACTGACGGATATGGCTGGGGGGAGTGAGGGGAGAGAATTTAGCTTCCTGACAGCTTGGTGTATAAAGCTATTTCTGAGTCTGGTGGTGCGGCAACGGAGGCTCCTATACCTTCTTCCAGAGGGTAGGAGGCTAAACAGACTGTGTGCGGGGTGGCTGGTGTCACTCGCAATCGAGGTAGCTTTCCGGGTGAGGCGGGTGGTGTAAATGTCTTGCAGGGAAGGGAGTGGGAGTGGGGCACCAATGATCTTACCAGCTGTGTTCACTATGCGTTGCAGTGCTTTCCTGCTGTGTGCAGTACAGCTACTGCCCCACACAGTGATGCAGCTGGACAGGATGCTTTCAATGGTGCCCCGGTAGAATGCGTTCAGGATGGGTATGGGAGCTTTCACTCGCTTGAGCTTGCGGAGGAAGTAGAGGCGCCGCTGGGCTTTCTTCGCCAGTGATGCAGAGTTGGTGGCCCAGGAGAGGTCCTCACTGATGTGCACCCCCAGGAATTTGGTGCTGCTCACACGCTCCACAGCAGCACCATCGATGGTCAGTGGTGGGTGTTCAGTGTGGCTTTTCCTGAAGTCAACCACAATCTCCTTTGTTTTGCTGACATTCAGCAGGAGGTTGTTGTCTCTGCACCACGTGGTCAAAAGGTTGACCTCCTTCCTGTAGTGGGTCTCATCGTTCTTGGTGATGAGACCCACCAGAGTTGTGTCGTCCGCAAACTTCACCATGTGATTGGTGCTGTAGGTTGTTGTGCAGTCGTGAGTCAGCAGGGTGAAGAGCAGGGGACTGAGCACACAGCCTTGAGGGGCCCCTGTGCTGAGTGTGATGCTGCTCGAGATGTTGTTGCCGACTCGTACTGCTTGGGGTCGCTCACTGAGAAAGTCCAACACCCAATTGCAAAGGGATGTGGTGAGCCCCAGCTGGTCCAGTTTACAGATGAGTTGTTGTGGGATTATTGTATTAAAAGCTGAACTAAAGTCAATGAAAAGCATTCTCACATGTGAGTCTGCTTTTTCCAGGTGGGTGAGGGCTGGGTGGAGAGCAGAGCAGATTGCGTCCTCTGTGGAACGTTTGGCCCGGTATGCGAACTGAAAGGGGTCCAGGGTGGGGGGGAGGATGGACTTGATGTGAGACATGACTAGCCGTTCAAAGCACTTCATTATGATGGGGGTCAGTGCCACAGGGCGATAGTCATTGAAGCAGGATGGAGCCGGTTTCTTTGGCACAGGTATGATGATGGAGGTCTTGAAATGTGATGGAACAGCAGCTTGACTCAGAGAAGTGTTGAAGATATCCGTGAAGATATCCTTAAGCTCCTCTGCGCAGTCCCTCAGTACACGGCCACGGTCACTATGAATGAGATCCAGAGTTCCTTTGTGGAGACAGGAGAACCTTACAGAAGGACAACCGTCAGTGCAGCACTCGGCCAATCAGGCCTTTATAGTAGAGTGGTCAGACGGAAGTGATTCCTTACTAAAAGGCACACGACAGCCCACTGGGAGTTTGCCAAAAAGCACCTGAACCACTCTCAGACCATGAGAAGCAAAATCCTCTGGTCTGATTCAACGAATATTCAACTATTTAGCCACAATTCCCAACGGTATGTGCGTTATAAAGCAGGCACTGAGTGTCACCTCATTAATACCACCACCCCTACAGTCACTGGGATGTTTTTCTGTGACAGGGACTGGGAGACTAGTCAGGATGCTGGGAAAGATGGATACAGAAAGATATAGAGCAATCCTGAGTGGAAACCTTTTTCCAGAATCTCAGACTAGGGTGAAGGTTTACACTCCAACAAGACAACAACCCGAAGAATACCACCAAGAAAATACAGGAGTGGCTTTGGGAAAACTGTAAGAGTCCTAGAGTGGCCCAGCCAGAGTCCGGACCTGAACCCAATAGAGCATCTACCCAATAGAGTGGCTGTGCACCGACGCTGCCTGATTGAGCTTGAATGATTCTGCCAAGAAGAGTTGGAGAAACTCCCAAAAGAAAGGTGTCAGAGGGATCATTCCCAAGAAGACTTGAGGCTGTAAAGGGGCTTTAACCAAGTACTCAATGAAGGGTCTGAACACTTATGGAAATGATTATATGAGATATTTCAGTCTTTATTTTGAATACATACACTCATACATAAACAAACCAAAAACATGATTTTACTTTGTCATCATTGGTGTATTGTGTGTAGATTGATGAAAAAAATGAATTGAAATTCATTTGAAAATCCATTTGAAACATACAGTATTTTGTATGAATGCCGCTTACAGTATAGGCACATCAGGTGTAAAATTAAATTGAAATTAACTGTAGAAAATTAGCTTTTGAATCAGCTGTAAAATGGCAAATGGCACTAGGTGTAATCACATTTGACTGTCTTTTTAAAGTTGCCTATCATCATAACAAGGAGCAACAACATTTATGGACCACGGCAGCATTATGAAAAGGTAAATCAGTCTATTTAGTCTATTTTGTTTTTTGCATCATTATATAGTCATTATATCAAACATTTGTTAGGATTCTCAATAATTATCTTGATTCCAGTTGATCTCCTTATAGTCGTAATGGTAACCTATTCATGGTCACTTTTTTAATACAGCATTTGCCATTCTGAATGATTGCAATAGCTGGAATTGGCTTTTAGATCAGTTGACGTCCTAAAGTCCTATTTGAATAACCATGGTCTATGTATGTCTACCAGGTCATCCCAAGGTTCATATCCCTCCTTTTGGAAAACAAAAAATGGTGAGTTCCTAATGTAAAGGCATTTATGAGGAAACGTAGTTGCCATAGTTCATATTATGGTTTAAAGGTAGATCCTATCTAGATCCTGTTGAACTGGAGTTTTCATTGAAATTGGATTATAATTGAGGACTGCAACTTTTTTGTATAAAGTAGTGGAATTTAGTTCCCATATGATCATATAATTTGTCTTGAGACTGTCATTGTACAAAAATCAAACAAAACAATTGGTTTTTCACATAACAAATAAAGTAAGGCTTAATCAAATTCTTAAGATAATTCTATGAGCAGATACATTTGTTTTATGTCACAAGTTCTTACAATGCTAACCCAACGGACTTAATGGCTGCTAACAGTAGACATGGGTGGAGATGGCCCATACACATCTGGTTGTGTTGGGTTTCAGATTTCTACTGAGAGCATGCAGCTGTAGTTCATCCTCAACTATTTAGGATAATTGCCAATTCATTTTACCATTAAATTGTACCATTACAACATGCCAAATTGTTGTAGATGTAGGAGATTATGAACATGTCTGCCAATTAGGCCTTCCTCTTTAAAGCAGCATTAAGGAGTTTTGGTTGAACCCTAAAGGTAAAGGTCAGGTATTTAGCAGAAAGCTTTTATCCAAAGGGACTCGCACAACCTGCAGCAATCGGGAATCGAACCCGGGTTAAATGCCTTTGGTTACGCTAACCACTACACCACAAATCAAACTACTGAGCATTTAAAAAGCAATTTAAAACCTTACAAACACCAACAGCAACACAGTTGGCATGAATAAAAGGCCTGCTAGAATGCTAACTCATGTCTTTTGGCGATACAGTTAGTGATGTCATGCTGTAAAAAAAAAAAGCTTTTTTCGTGAGTGTAAAAATCGTCCAACCCTGATCACAGAACTGCATAGTGCAAGCATGGTTGTACAAGAGCTAGTGAGCTAGTGAACATGTCAACATAATCCAGCATGGTTGTACAAGAAGCGTCAGCCTACTTTACATTTGGGTTCACCAAACTAGGACAGTAACTTGGTGAAAACAAAAAAAAAATCAAAAATCATCTAAGCTGCATATCACAGTCATGTGCAAGCATGCACACAGTGGTCAGGATGTTCAGTTCAACAAACTCCCATTATTCCTCATTTAAACCATTGTTCATAAAACAAAAAAAGGATAAGCCAGTTTTGATCATTTTTATGTCTACAATGTCAATTTAAAACTTGAATTCCTGCTGTACATTATTTTGAATGGCCACCATTATCTTACTTTACATTAAGTCTTTAAGTGATGAACCCTGCCACAGTTCCTGACTCTATATTTGAATATTATACTCTTGTTGTATGTAGTTGTACTTCCATCATTAGGGGAAGTATAGTTTGCTGACCACAATCAACAGTAATCTAACAGTAAATTGTGGGTTTTTGTCAATAGATGTGTATGGATAGTGTGTACTACCCTCTCCCAGGAGAAGTTGTTACCTGTTTTTCTGCCTTTATCTCCCAAATAGTACAATTCAAACTGCTTTTCTGCCTTTATCTCCCATATAGTACAATTCAAACTGCTTTTATACCTTTATCTCCCATATAGTACAATTCAAACTGCTTTTATACCTTTATCTCCCATATAGTACAATTCAAACTGCTTTTATGCCTTTATCTCCCATATAGTACAATTCAAACTGCTTTTATGCCTTTATCTCCCATATAGTACAATTCAAACTGCTTTTCTGCCTTTATCTCCCATATAGTACAATTCAAACTGCTTTTATGCCTTTATCTCCCATATAGTACAATTCAAACTGCTTTTCTGCCTTTATTTCCCATATAGTACAATTCAAACTGCTTTTATGCCTTTATCCCATATAGTACAATTCAAGGTTCTGGCCTCCAGTCACGCCATTTTCTATTTGTGGAGGATGTGACGGATGCTTTCCTGACTGTGATGGAGCAGGGCGTTTTGGGAGAGATTTACAACATTGGGACCGATTTTGAGATTCCTGTCATCAAACTGGCCAGGGAGCTAGTGAGGATGGTGTGTATTTTTCTTTTAGACAGCATGCTAGAAATGAATGTAGATTTTTTTTCACTTGCATAATTTATTTTATATAATTATATAAAACTCTGCTTCATGCAGTGACGCTCAACTCAACTGTTAACTGAAGTCAGAGGAAAACCAAAATAAGAGACCATATTGCGAGAAGGAATTGAATACATTTTGGTCCAATCTCAAGATTTAATGTTTATTATGGTAAATACATATTAGAAAACATAGTTGAACTGGATGGACAGTCAACCAAAGCTGTTTGTATTAAAAAAAAAACATTACTAGCAGGCTAACTATCTAACTGATAACAGACTTGCCTTGCAAACACCAACAACAGCAGCACAGTTCGCACTGAGAAAAATGGCTACCTAGCTCAAGCTCACTAACCGATGTATTTTGGCAATATATTTTGCAATGTTAGTTTAATTTTCACAACACTGCATAGTGGATAGCTTGGAGGCTAGAGAGAACTACAGATGTTTATATTTCATTCACATGAGTATACACTATCAGCATGAGTATGTTATACCAACTCCATTCGTACATTGATCCAAAGAGGACCACCTCAACCATCCAGGGGTTGGTCATCATGTATCTGTTGCTGGGTGCGCAGGGGGCTGATGGATGAGGGGAATGGCTGCCACAGGGTTTGCTTGGCTGGGCTTTCCTGGCTTGTCTCTTTGCTTCTGCCGCAGCAACCCTGTCTGCTTCATGAGTCCTGGAGCCTTTGTGGATGGCAGAATGCCACTTGATTGGATCCATAGCACTCACTGCCTACATGTCGGGACTGATGCTGAGCGCTTTCAGAGAAGACTTCAGAGTGTCTTGATAGCGCTTTTTCTGGCCGCCTGGGGCCGCTCTCCTGGTTGAAGTTCGCTGTAACAGAATCTTTCATCATCATGACCTGGCATTCAAACTACATGGCCTGCCCGTCGTAGCTGGGATAGCATCAAGATGGTGTGTAGATGATTCCTTTGAAGATCCATGTGAATGGCAATTGATTGGAAGGGTTTTTATTATCAGTGCAGTGGAATTTGGCTTAATCATTGCATACTAAAGGATATTACTTTTAGAAACTTAAATTTCAAGTTCTTTTTTTTCTCTCCAGGAAACAACTCAACCTTAGCCGAGTACATCGACCAAACAATACTTTAACCTGAAGTAAAAGATCCCTGCTGTACCTGCATTGTTAATTAAGTCATACTGTACATGTCAGTGCTCTTTCCACCAGGGAATTAGTAACAGTTAGTTATCTTGCCTCTGACAGATGAAACAGCCTTCAGATGGTGAGCTTGATGATTGGCTGTTGTTTGTGAAGGATAGGTGAGTAGACCTCATTATTGTGCCTTCTCTCTCTCTTCCATTTTTCTGCCACAGTGCAAATTGCCACCCACCAATGTACATTGCAGTAATAGTGACATCACTGAGATTTCAACCAAGATCTGGGGGGGTACAAGTTGAGTACAGTTGAGTGTCAGTACCATCGTAGAGAAAACCCATTGGAAGGATAAAGTACGCCACGTATGCTAGTATGCTTTAGTATCTGTGTACACCACCTGATGTGGTGAAACTGCCCCTCTCATAGATTCTCACACTCAACTGTACTTGTACTTCCTACTAGTTTAGTCCACAAATGACAGTCTCAAACTGTGGCATGATGATGGTGATGGTGATATTTCAGTTTGGATCAAGCGCCATCACCTTCAGCTAAATCTTTTAAAGACTTAGCTCCTGGTATTTCATCCAAACCAGCTACCAGCTAATATTAATTAGCTACCAGCTAATATTAATATCCAGCTTGGCTTACCATCATTACCATCAGCTCAACTAAATCTGCAGGAAACTGGTGTGTCACGATTGATTGGGCAGCTTAGTTTCTCTGAGCATGTAACTTCTTCTTGCTTCACTTTCTAAAATCTCCAGAAGACCCTCTGTAGCGAAGTCACCCCACTCGGACTTGAACTTCTACAGGGTGCCAAACATGCACTCTGACCGCGACGCCAAAGAGCCAGGCTCGTTGGTATGGCAGTCAGAGCACATACTCATGTGTAGTGACGGCACTCCGTCACACCCTCTCTTTACCCAATAGGCTACCCAACCTGTTGTGCAGGTCTGGGTCATTTCTAGACTAGATTACTGCAATGTTACTCTTGGTGACTGTTGCACATGATCCAGAATGTGGCAGTATGTATGGTCTGATCAACCAAAGAGGACATTAAGAGGACACCCTTAACTGGCTCCCTGCAGTTGCTGGATTTAGATGTCAGATGTCTTCCTCTGGCCTACAGGACAGCCACTGTATGGACACATACCTCTTTTAGTTTTGGTCTATTTAGATGTCAGATGTCTTCCTCTGGCCTACAGGACAGCCACTGTATGGACACATACCTCTTTTAGTTTTGGTCTATTGCCCCTTTGGATGACTGTGTTTCTCTGATGAACAGTGGTTGCCTTTGCTTGCTTTTCACAGCAATAGATCGCAATGGAGACTTTCTTTCCAATTGTGTCTGTTCTAGCGAATGCCTTGTTATTCATGCTCATGTACTGTATGTGCCCTGTTGTATGAGGCCAGATTTGGTTCATAATTCAAGCAAAAGTCATGTGTGCAATGCTAAATATTTGTGTGTGCATTAAATATATATATATGGTGTGAATGAAGTCCAAAGTCAGACCAGACGTGATGATCTAGGACTTTGTTCCTTAGTCAGTTTGAAAATCTCAAACCTTAGGTTTCATTTCACTGGTACTGCACTCAGAAACTCTAAGTTTAGGTTTCATTTCATGGTCATTACATTGAGTTATGAGACAAATCTGGTCTACTACAGTGCCCTCCGCAATTATTGGCACCCCTAGTGAATATGAGCAAAACAGGCTATAAAAAAATATGTCTTTGCTGTTTATCCTCTTGGTCTTTCACTCAAAATATTCACAAAAATCCTACCTTTTCATTGAAGTAAAACTATTGAAAGAAAAAAAAACTGTTGACATTAAATAAATATTTTTCCCCAAAACATGTGTGCCACAATTATTGGCACCCCTTAATTTAATATATTGTGCAGCCTCCCTTTGCCAACATAACAGCTCTGAGTCTTCTCCTATAATGCGTGATGAGGTTGGTGAACACATGGCACAGGATCTGAGACCATTCCTACATGCAGTATCTCTCCAGATCCTTCAGATTCTGAGGTCAACGTTTGTAGACTCGGCTTCAGCTCATCCCACAGATTTTCTATGGGGTTTAAGTCGGGGGACTGTGATGGCCATGGCAAAACCTTTATTCTGCGGTCGGTGAACCATTTTTGTGTTGATTTTGAGGTGTGCTTTGGATCATTGACCTGCTGGAAGGTCTAACCACAGCCCATTTTAAGCTTACTGGAGGGGGCTGTTAGGTTTTCATATAACATCTGCTGGTATTTGATGGAGTCCATGATACCATGTATCCTAACAAGATGTCCAGGGCCTTTGGAAGAAAAACAGCCCCACAACATTAAAGATCCGCCACCATACTTCACATTGGGTATGGGGGTCTTTTCTGTATGGCTATGTTTCTGTCTACGCCAAAACCACCTTTGATGTTTGTTGCCAAAAAGCTTTATTTTGGTCTCATCTGACCATATAACTCGGCCCCATTGAAAGTCTGACTTACATTTGGCAAACTGTAGGCGCTTTAGTTTGTAGTTGATTGACAGCAGAGGCTTTTTTCTGGCAACCCTCCAAAACAACTTGTGGTGATGTAGGTGGCGTCTGATGGTAGTTTTGGAGACTTTCTGACCCCAAGACTCAACTCACCTCTACAATTCTCCAGCTGTGATCCTTGGAGATTCTTTTTCCAGTCGAACCATCCTCCTCACGGTGCGTGGGGTCAATGTACACACACGTCCGCTTCCAGGCTGATTCTTAACATCTCCTGTCGCTTTAAACTTCTTAATTATTTCCCTGATAGTGGAAATGGGTATTTTCAACTCTTTAGAGATTTTCTTGGGTCCATTTCTTGATTTGTGCAGCTCCACAACTTTCTATCGCACATCGTCACTGTGTTCTTGGGTCTTTCCCATAGTGATGAATGACTAATGGAATTTGGCCTGTGTCACCTCATATTTGTACACCAGTGGAACAGGAAGTCATGGTTGACCTCTTAAGAGTTCCTTATCAAACAGGTGAACTTAAAAATGTAAAACATGACTAGAAATATTCTTCAGTTAGATTTTAATTATAAGATTTTTCTAGGGGTGCCAATAATTGTGGCACACATGTTTTGGGGGAAAATATTTATTTAATGTCAACAGTTTTTTTTTCTTTCAATAATTTTACTTCAATGAAAAGGTAAGATTTTTGTGAATATTTTGAGTGAAAGACCAAGAGGATAAACAGCAAAGACATATTTTTTTATAGCCAGTTTTGCTCATATTCACTAGGGGTGCCAATAATTGCGGAGGGCACTGTATATGCTAATATTGTTGATTTTATTAACACTGTTGTGTTCATTGTGCATTCATTCATTCATTCATTTCAATAAAAGCATCTGTTAAATGCTGAACCTTAACCTCAACCTTAACAATTTCACTCTGTACCATTGATGGATGTCACGTGTGTGTACACATATCTGTAGTATACCCATGGTTATACTGTATTAACCTAAAATCATTATACATTCCCTATCGGGACCCCTAATCTGGATAGTAAAACAACAACTGGGAATGTAAGGTGTACATATACTAGGATGCCATTGAGATCAACGTGCAGTCATCTCCGACGCACCCCCAGGGGTAGTCTGGTTTACATTGTTGTGAGATTAGAAGTACATTTAAATTCATGATGTAGCTTTTATGTATTTATTTGCCTTTGTACACATGGGACATAACATCTGATCAGGTGTAAATCACACAATGTATCAAATAATGATTTCTGCATACAGATATTTTATTTGTGACTTGATTTTCCTTTGCTAGGCCGCACAATGACTTGAGGTACCCCATTAGCTCAGAAAAGCTGCTCAAACTTGGGTGGAAGCCCAAGGTGTCGTGGAGGGAAGGGATTCGAAGGACAAGTAAGATCTGATGTACTCTCTCTAGTACTCTGGAATGAGCCCGCTTCCTTTTATTAAAACATTTATTTTATAAGTTATAATAGCCAGTTGAAGTTGGAAGAGTTTTCCAACAGTGAAATAGTGGGAAAGTACATTCCCTTGACTGCTAAGAATGCCTCTGGTGACTCAGATTAATGTAACCCCACCCTGGTAATGGCCCTTCCAACTCTGGACTTGCCTTCTGAGAATGTTCTTGTGTTTGTCAACAGCTTTTAGACAACTACTCTTATACTATCCTTCCAAAGTAGTTTAAAAAGGTCTCTCTCAGAATAAAAAGGTGGACAGACCAGAGTTGTTAACAAGCTTGCAACTGCTCCATGATCTGCTTATAAAAGCTTACCAAAGAAGAAGAAAAGAAGTATGGGTGTCGACACACCTTAGCAACCCACCTATTAAGATTGTAATTCTTTAATGGAGCATTTATTTACATAGCATTTATGATGAGTGCATACTGCAGAGTGGGAACTAGCTCTATGGACTGATTAATTTATACCACACCACACTAAATTAATTTAGATAAATATGTTTGTAATTCTATAGTTGTTTATAGACGTTATTGTTTTATCTGAAATATTTTAAAACTCCGATGTTTGTCTCTTTCAGTCCAGTGGTATGAAGACAACCCTGATGTGTGGCCATCATCACAGAGTTTTCAGTCAACTCTACAGAATTCATCTCAAACCAGTGGCCTAAAAGTGAAGACACTCTAGAACAGTGCAGGACATGAAAAAGGAATGTGATCTTTCAGAAATGGTGATGAATACAATACAAATTGTGATATTTTGAAGCAGGTTTTTGTTTGGCAAGACAAGAATAAATATTATAACATTATTTATAGTTTATGAAGTTTAGAGCACAGAAGATCACAGGCATAACTGTGCTGAGCTGTCCAAAATGTTTCTACTCCTTTCCAAATACTGTTCAAATACTTTTTTTGTACTCCACTGATTTTTTGTAAAACGTGCTTTTATCCAGTCTTGTCTTTTGCTCTCCAATGTTGTCTTAGTGCAATAAAAAGCAACAAAAACATGCATATCTTAACTTTTCTTCACAAATCTCTAAGGCATGAACTTTGAATGTGTTCAGTCTGCCTCTCTATACTTCGGCTGATATACAGGGAGTTGATGCTGAAGGAATATTTAGTAACGAAAATGGTGTATGTATTTGCTCATTGGTTGACCAAATGATCAAACATTAAATTACCTTTGTGTAAAAAGACTATGTGAACCTTTACATAAGGCAGAACTCGATCATGTCAGTGGGCTTTCTTGTATGAACCCATAAGCCAATCGGAGGCCTACTTCGAGAAACTGGATAGAATTGCATTCTTCTGCTCAGTACACGAAGTGCCATGTGGTATTCTTAGGACAGGCCTGCCTGGCCGGTCTTGCTAAACAGGTGAATTCATGTTACGAGACATGTCGTCCACAGTAGGCAGTACTGTATGTCGTTATGACACACGCAAAAGAGACCAATGCTATGATCTGGTGCCTTCTACTTTCTAAAGCGGCACTCGTTTTCACCGCTCCTCCTATTAGAATACAACTCCTCCCACTTGCTAGTCCCACCCACTTTCTGCGTGGCCACGCTGCAAAGGTAGGCCTTACATGCTTGTGAACCGCTGACGCCAATGCATTCGTTTCGACCAATACATTTCCTTCCTGTCGGCCTAAATTTTATCCGCCACGACTAGAGCTGTCGAAGCTTACAACTAGATTCCGGACGGGTTTACCTACGACAAGTTAAAGACTACCCAGCAAGTAACGTTAATCTATGGTTAAGATAACCAAGGTATTCAGATAAATCTTTATACTGAGCTAGTTTCACCAGTTTTGCGAAGTGAGAGAAAACGACGTCGACGACGGAGAACCAAAAGGACGACTGCATACCGGCAAACAAAGAAACCTTCCTTCAAAAAATAATTTCTGTCCTCTCTTTAGTTAGCTATGAGTCATGTGGCCGTTGAAAATGTACACGGTCTAGATCAGCAGGTAGGTTTACCTATGATCCTCATGATTGTTTTTGTGCTGTTTTCTTAAGAGAAGTTGAGTTTCAAAGTATTGAGTGCTGGACTGTTCTGTTCAGTCATCTTGCTAACTAGCTATGCTAGCTTACTGCGTGTCCTCGTAATCTGCTGGTTAAAATGGAGGTTGGTGGTGGAGGTGGAAGCTAGCTATCGCTAATGGCACTACCATTACCAATGCTAATGATTGTTGAACTTCCATATTTGCCTCTGTAATATCTAGTAAGCGTTGTTACGGCGTGTCACGACTCTTAACGTTAAGCCAATTTCCATTTAAAGTCGTTGGAGAAATTAGATGGAAGTTTGGCTTTAGTTAACAGTACGACATACCATGGGACCAATAAGGTTACCAAAATGCTAGCCACGTAACGCTATGAAGCAAGAAGGGTACCTTCTGATCATGCTGCCGCGAGGTAACGTCCCTCTCCTCAGTTTGGGGCTAACAAGTTAAGGATAAGTTACTGTAGCTAGCTATCTGGCCTAACGTTAGGTATTGAGCTACCTTCACGTGCTATCGGATTTATCATAAATAGTTGCCGAATTGGCCTATCTTAGACGTTACTATTCGTAATTGTAGACGGAAACTTTGCCAATCATTTTATATCATAAGAATAACCGTTTTCGACATGAAAACGTAACTCTTAAGTTAGTTGATACGTAGCTATTATTTAATGTCGACCTTTAACCTTTATCCTGATGAAGAAAATAATCGTGTCGGTGGCTCTTTAATTCTGTGTTTTGATCTGTTAAAGCCAACCAGTCACTGACAGTCCAACGTATTAACGTTAGATAGCAACATATAAAACTGCTGTCGTATTACTGTAAAGTTACGTTTCAATTGTAATGTTGGGGAAACAGTGAAGTGCTTCCCGTCTAGGCAACGTTGATTGCACTTCAATTCGAAGCCGAAAAAGAGGGCCGACTACCATTTGAGTCAGATTCCACATTATTGTAACGCAAGATTTCTTCTAAAAAAAATGTTAGATGTGTGAACAACTGTTATAAACGTAAAGAATTCAGACTAGCCTCGTAGCCTGTTGTATCAACCCTTCAGCAGGTAAGTTACCATCGCACCGGGTTGTTTAGAATGTTCTAGAATGAACATTCTAAAAAAATATCTGGGTCCATCGAATTTAAGGTGACATTTTAGATGCTTACTTTGTTGACGAACGCATTTTATTAGACGCCCCAGCTGAAGGTGTGTGATGTTATTGATAGCTAATTTAACTGAATATGCATCTGTTAGCTGGATTAGCTAACCAGAAACTGAGGCTTGTATGCAAACAGACCACACAAAGCAAAGGGTCATTCAGCATGGAATCATACAAACACACACTTTGATTTCCAGTAGTCCTAAAAGTTTTTTTTTTATTATTGTTACCTGGCAATTCGCTAGAATACTCTGCAGAAAAATACTACAAATACACAAATAAAATAAGCCATGTTACTGGCTTTCTGAACAAGACAGTTATGGTCATCATTGGAAAGGTATTTGAGTTACTGCAGAATGAAATGCATACATCATGAAAACAAGTCTTCCAGGCTAGGCAGAAGTTGATCTGAGTCACTGCTCTTATACTGGCACTCTTTCCTTGCTTGAAACAGTATTGTTCACCTGCTGTATAGGCCATGGAAAAATTGTCAGACAATACATATTTCTTTTTTTCTTTTCTAGATTGCTGCTCTAGACTTGAACTCTGCAGACCTGCAGGGTGGTGGTACAGGCAGTAAGTATATGGGGGTTTACCCACACATTTTTCACTAACGTTTCGCATTAACCAGCCTTCAGTGCTAAAAAGCTGTGTTAAAAATGTCTATATTACCAGTCTGTGGCAGGAAAGATGTTTTTTTTTAACATAATATAAGTCTACACAAGTAGAGTTCAGGTTCTGATTCATTATCTGTGCCAACAGGACGTTACATTCCACCTCATCTAAGGAACAGAGAGGCTTCCAGTAGTGGTAAGAGATTTTCCAACATTCTCTCTAAAGGGCTATGGTTCAGGGGCTTGGAAGCAATTGCTATTAAGTAGGGCTGTCAAAGTTACAATTTAGCCGGCATATATGCCCATCTGTGTTTTTCAAAGCCAACATGGCTGCTGCAGTCTACCCTTGAAGGTTCTTGACAGTAGATGTCATAATTTAGTTTTATTTATTTTTCAATAGAAAATGCAGACATATGCATTTCCAAACATTTTGTCCTTTCCCATGTTGGCATGAGTATTAACACTTGGAAAATGTTTGGACACATGTTATCACAATAAAATATTTGAATTGGTTACCAGCTCAACTATTAAGAGTATTGTGTTATGAAGAATATTAGTGCAACAGTTGAGGATTTAAAAATAATTTGTGCTACTGGAATTACTTGTCCTCATTCCCTTGCTCAGCACATGTTGCAAGGGGTGTGATGGAGAGGTGACCAGTTCTGAAAGGATGGCGGTACATTTAGTGTAGGTAGCTACAGTTGTTGGCCAACAATGGACGCTAACTTGCTACATCAATCTTTTGCCCCGTGACCATGTTTTCAGTCAGACATTAACTGCACAATTGTAATTGGTTTAGTTCTGTGTAATATAAAATGGAGGGCAGTACGCAGGGAACTAAATTTACTTTTTGACGTAACAGCCAAGGGTGGATGTTGTATGAAAGAAGTTGTCAAAAATGCAGTCACTCGTACAGTGACAAAGTAAACTAAAACTGACCATTGTGGCAGCATCTGAATATTTTTACAATAACCATAAGACTTAGTGTACATGTAGACTATCATAACACAAGTGGCTTACTGACTCGGGAAAACACAGACTATTAACCGACTGTACATAAACAACACTGCAGTATTTTCTGTAATTTTATAAAACAAACCTGTGTGTTAACCACAGAATATTCACCGTTACCTCATGCCATGTAGTTGTGGTGCAAGTGCTACTAGCTATTTAAAACTTGTATGAGGTAGGGGTGGGCATTTCAAGCAAAAATACTACACCTACACAACTGCCTTTTATTGGTGAGCTGATTTTGAGAAATTCTACTTTGTAGCAAGTGTTCCCTGGTTACTATGATGGTGTAGTTGCTATGTTAGCTAGCTAAGGGAACTTTACTTAACTGTCATGAGGTTTGCACATCCCATTAAATACAGTCTGGTGGGAATACATGACACCCGTTACTTTATCGTTATGGAAGACTGAGTGTGAATGGAAGTGTGTTCTCTATCCAGTTTAGTTTTGTCCTGATTCGTATGTGGGTCTCAGATTCGTATGTTTGGTGTCAGAAGTAAGATGGCTTGCTGCGAGGCCATCAGAGGTGTGCCCACACGGGCAGCTATATGAGGGACCCCCAGGTTAGGTGACCGCTTGGATGCACTTCAGGGTTAGGGCAGTGTGATGAACTGTGGTTGAGTATGACTCAGACGGCCATACTAACGTTACTGGCTCTTCGCCAGGGTGCAAGTTTGGTACCCCATAGGGTTTGAGTATTAAAATCTTAATTTCTGTGCTACTTGTTTCCTAATGAGGTGACCTAGATGGCTAAGCAATTCTTTGTAACGAAAGCCCGAAATTCCACAATCATCCATACCCATTTCGATAAAATGGTTAAAAATAAATAAATGAAACCATAAATCCCATGTAGGCCTGGGTGATGTTTGGATTTAATTCAGGTTTTTGGTTTTGAACGATGTGAAATGGCTAAATTGCAAAATCGAGATTAGTGCTTAGGCCAGCTATGTCTGATTAATTTAGTAAATTGGTAGGTACCCGACACATCATGGAATGGTGGAATGTAAAGCTCTAGCAATACAGTCCAAATGAATACTGAAACCCTTTGAGACTGTTCACAATGGAGGTTTTATTCTGTTCCAAGTGAATGTATACTGTATTTATTGTAGTCAGATAGAGCGCAATTTCTATCTACTGGCCCTGGTTACTGGGAAATGGTGTTTTAATCTTTTTTGGAACTTTGTCTTCGAACTGTCCATAACCAAATTGAAAAAATGTTTTGGCCATATCACCCAGTCCTAATCCTATATTGCTTTATTTAAAACATTTGGGGGAAAAAATATATAAAAAGAAACTATTATTAACATTACAAAAAAGAACACTTGTGACATTAATTCTGTGAGTGCAAGCAGTAGTTTAAATTTCCTGACTGGTGACTGAAATGGTCCTGAAATATTTATTTATAACGTTATATTTTGATTAACGGCAAGGGCGTTGCCCTACTACTACAAGCTATGGTAACATTACGTTAGCCTAAATATGGTAGCCTTTAGCCATGGAACTTTCTTGGATACACGGCAATGCCAGCTATCTCAAACTAAAATAATGGTAACTTGGGTAAGGATTACAAGGATAGCACTTTGGATACGTTGTTAATGTAACGTTAACATGACTTGAAACTCACTCCCCTTGAATTCCTATATTCCGATTTCTAAATATCCCAGTATTCTGTAATACCGTGATATTGCCCAAGCCTAATACCTCTACTGTTGTCAGTACATTTAGTTGAAGGAAAAGGCTTTAAGGTTTGTCAGTGCTATTATCAAGTACCACACTCAACTCATTTCAAATCATGAAAAAAGCAAAACCGCTGTTGACTCTTCCATTTGTCTGCATGCTTTAGGCCCGTTGTAGCTAGGCTATTTGTTAAGCCTGTCGGTACCTTTCACTGCTCAAGATGGGCATTATACAGAATGGGCAGGATGGAGAGCAGCACTGCTTATGTGCTGTGGATTGTCAGCTTTTATCAGTTCTTTTTTGCCCATATGGTCAGCCTCACATCGGTAACTTGATATGTAGGCATCTGTGGATTCTCAAGAGCTGTATATGGTCAACGGGTGTATGCCACAGACTGATTGGTCTTTTAGAAGCATAGTTGGCTATAGTCGGCTGCATGTAATCAACACTACGTTAGTACTACCACATGAAGGATTTTCTGATGGCAGGAAATGCATGTGCCTCTTGTAGACAGAGCGTGTACTCAGTTGACCCTGGCAGGAGCTGGAAGTGTCTCTTCTGATGACCTTTTTTTGTTGAGGGAAATACTTTACTAGGTGTATGCTCATGTACATGATTGAATCCAATGTTTCAAGGCATGCCTAGCCAGGGCTCTTGTGTCAATACCACCCTTGTGTGTCTTTTCTGTCTCTGGAAAATTGCCTTGATGTTGGTTAATAATGCCAAACCATGAGTTTGTTCACTCCCTCAAAATATCAGAACTGGCTTTCAAATGGATAAGGCCTCCAGGATTGTGTTTTGTAATGAGACAATTTGAGACAATTGCCCTTTGGTGGGGCATTGCTTAACAGAAAATAACATGCATTAGCAATGTTTACATTTGCTTTTTCATGCAGTCCACAAAATTAAAACAATCTTTCTTTTTTCAAGTAAAAGTTGGAGCACTCACTGATTTACTAGTCTCTGTAAGAACCAGGGTAAATCAGTGAGTACGCCAACAGACAGGGTTCTGCATGGGCTGGGCAGGGTTTGAGGAACCTGCACCTCTGCTTGAGTCACTCACTGCTTGTGTGAACCAGCAATGGCGACCGCTACCACTCAAAATAATGAAATCATGACATGTCAAGCGCGAGTGTGCCAACTGTAGTTGTCTGAAGTTACACTTTGTGTCCTGAAGTTACTTTGTGTGACTGCGCTCAAGTACAGGATCATGATTGACTTCACTGTAAACTGCCAAGGCTTCCAAGCAGCCATAGAATCATCCCCACCCCCCCTATGAAGTGGTCAATTTTCACATTCTTCTCTGCAGATTCTGCCGGTTGGGATGGAGGTCGTAATAATGGCTTTGTGAGCAATGGCTACCAGGCTAACGGAAGTGGTTTAGCTGGACGTGGCTCAGTTCGCCAGGACCGCGGTGGCCGTGGAGGATTCCGTGGCAGAGGTGCAAGTTCCTACAATGCTGCCCAGCCCATGCAGAATGCAGGTGAGGGTGGCACCTTCAATGTTTTGTTTAAAAATACTATAGTAGAGGGTGAGCAGCTTATCTCCAATAGCTGGTCATTCTGACCGTCAAGAAGATCCAATTTCAGTTCCAATTTCTGCCTTTGATATTTGTCTATAGGATTCGGTGGTGACGGTGGTGGTGGTGGTTGGAATGATCAGAAGGATAGCCGTGATGCTTACACAAGCTTTGGCGGCCGCAATGACCGGGGCAAATCTGCTTTCGGGGGTACTTCCACAAGGGGGGGCGGAAGGTGAGCTACCAATAGAAGAACTTCCTCAAATAATACTGAGATCATAACCTCTTAATGCGCCAGGTCATACGAGTTGTATAATATGTTGTGATGTGATGGCAGGTATGAGCGTGGAAGCTTTGGAGGTG
Organism: Clupea harengus; assembly: GCF_900700415.2. Lineage (NCBI taxonomy): Eukaryota > Metazoa > Chordata > Actinopteri > Clupeiformes > Clupeidae > Clupea > Clupea harengus. Next base: position 47,312 of record NW_024879762.1, on the reverse strand, counting down.
GAGGAGGAAACAGTCGCTGGCAGGAGGAACCCAGAGAGGAAGATGATTGGTCCAAACAACAGGCCCGCAATGAGCGCCTGGAGAAGTGAGTCATCGTTACCCAAACGTTGAAAAAAAGACCTTGGTGTTCTACAGTCCTGTATTTCTGTTGTGAACCCCTGGTGCTGAATCGGGGTTGGGAGTCTGACATTATATCCTGTTCATTTCCAGTGAGCTGTTTTCCGGCGGCAACACAGGAATCAATTTTGAGAAATATGATGACATTCCCGTGGAGGCAACAGGACACAACAGCCCTAATCCCATCGATCAGGTCAGGCCCCTGTTTTACTTGTGTTGGTAGTGTTGTTGTTACAATGCATCAGTGGCCATCTTTACATTGTTGACCTTGAACAATTCTGTGTGGTTGTCTTTTTGTTCGAGGGAACCCTCTACGAAGGTAGAGTCCCAGTTGTTGTTTTCAGCATCCTATAGAGTTAGTCCACTTGGTAAGTTAACATGGCCTCTTCATTGCCATGCAGATGAAGCATAGATCCTTATGTCCTTACTGCTGGAGGTCCCTGTGGTCTCAGCATGGATCTCTGCTATCCTTAGAGAGGTCTTACCACGGAGGGAGGAACTCGGCCTTTAGCTTAGACATTTCTTGTCTAAACTATATCCTTCAGACTTTCATACACATGATTTTAGATATAACTTTACAAATGGATCCCAAAATCTAATTTGGCTGAAGTGTGATATGTAGTTTTCGAATATATATAACTGAGTTAACAAGTCTAGTCGGGCACCGTGCGTTTAATTTCTGTACTTCATTTATATATTCTTATTTTTGGGCCCCAGCTTGGCCTAGCAGATGTTTGGTTGACCCCTAGATTTAAAACCTACTGCCATCAGAAAGCAAGACATTTGGTGGTGCTATTTTCTAATCAACTGCAAATGTTTAGCTGTAACTGCAACTGTGTAATATTGAACTTGGAAATGTTAATGTTAGTCTTGGGACGATTGAGTGAATGGTGGAGGTTTCTGGATGGCCCTAATTCTTTGTTCAGAAGAATGTACCAAACCATGTTTGATAAGCCTTGATCTATTGGGAAAGTTACCCGTTTACTCTTTCCCAGTCTGGCAGGAATGCCCAACTCCTTGGGTGCTGTCTTGGAACGTCCAACACTAATGGACAGTTTATTTATTCCTCTGGTAGTTTGCGGATATCGACATGGGGGAGATCATCATGGGCAACATCGCACTGAGTTCATACACACATCCCACTCCTGTGCAGAAGCACGCCATTCCCATCATCAAATCCAAGAGGGACCTGATGGCCTGTGCTCAGACAGGTACGTCACACTGCTCCCAAACACAACCTCTACACTCACTCAACCCGTGAAGTCATTTAGACATCTGAACAACCTCTACACTCACTCACTCAACCCGTGAAGTCATTTAGACATCTGAACAACCTCTACACTCACTCAACCCGTGAAGTCATTTAGACATCTGAACAACCTCTACACTCACTCACTCAACCCGTGAAGTCATTTAGAGATCTGAACAACCTCTACACTCACTCACTCAACCCGTGAAGTCATTTAGAGATCTGAACAACTGTAGTAATATGTTCTCTGTTTGCTACTTGTAATGTTGTACAGGTTCAGGGAAAACCGCTGCGTTCTTGCTGCCTGTGCTGAGTCAGATCTACACAACGGGACCTGGAGATGCCCTTCTGGCCACCAAGAACAGCGCCCAGGTACAGCAGCATGAGCATGCATTAAGTTTGGATTGGATTTGGTTTGTCTTGATGTGGAATGGTTATTCATTAAACAAGATGTCATCCTTGTAGGAGAATGGAAGATTTAGCCGGCGCAAGCAGTATCCCCTCGCTCTGATCCTGGCCCCAACAAGAGAGCTGGCATTGCAGATATATGATGAAGCCAGGAAGGTAACTCGACTGAGCACATGGACAAAACAACTCTTCACTCTTCAAGTGGCCCTTTTTTCTTTAATGCCACTGTATTTGGTGCTGAAGCTTATATTCATGTTCTGTTCCCATTGTCCTCAGTTTGCATACCGCTCCCGTGTGCGTCCATGTGTGGTGTATGGAGGAGCGGACATCGGCCAACAGATTCGTGAACTGGAGCGAGGCTGTCATCTTTTGGTGGCAACGCCTGGACGCCTGGTGGACATGATGGAGAGGGGCAAGATTGGCATGGACCACTGCTGGTAAATAACTCCCTCTCATTAATGGGAAGATGGGCTTTACTGTATGATGTGTTGCTGCACCAGCAAAGGAAGAGCACAAAGGTAACTGTATTGCCACTGTGGGCTTGGATAAATGCTGCCGTCTCTCTCCCACGTGCAGCTACCTGACGCTGGATGAGGCTGACCGCATGTTGGACATGGGCTTTGAGCCCCAGATCCGTCGCATCGTGGAGCAGGACACTATGCCTCCCAAAGGTGTGCGCCAGACCATGATGTTCAGTGCCACCTTCCCCAAAGAGATCCAGGTGAGGTTTAACAATACTACTTTTATTTGATGTCCCTTTAACCCAAATGCCATGAAGGCAAATATTAGCGTACAGGATCATAGTCTCTTCACAGATTTGAAAGATTCTGATAAACAATATTACCTACAAAAGTGAATGCTCAATCCAGATATCTTTTTACCGATCAAATGTTTTTGCCTTGGCAATATACGTTTGTGTTCATCATTTCTAAAACATTATGAATGACCCACCCAAAAAAGCTTCCGAGTGGCGACTGCCATATGCACCAACGTAATGATGTGTAATGGAGAAAAGCATTCTGCATTGGGCACAGTAGTGTTAAGTTCTTAGAAAGGCATTGTGATAAACAGCTCCAGCTGCAGTAAGGCTGAAGGAAATCTGTAGTAGTGAGCAAATGAGATGTATTCATGAAATATGTGGAAGTAGACTTTGCCTGCATTATTTATCTGATGACTTTTAATTTGACACTACCCAGATATTGGCTCGTGATTTCCTGGAGGACTACATCTTCCTGGCAGTGGGTCGTGTGGGCTCTACGTCAGAGAACATCACGCAGAAAGTGGTTTGGGTTGAAGAGGGAGACAAGAGATCTTTCCTGCTTGATCTGCTCAACGCCACAGGTAATCAACCGTACCCTGTTTTGACGCTGGTTAAAAGTCTCTTGCATGTAGTCTGAAGGGTATGTCTACTACAAAGAATACCTATAATGTAGTGACCGAAGATGTGTACTTTCTGTAAATTTCTGTCCTCAATTTTGTGTAATGTGGTGAAATGATGCGGTTGAAAGTTCCAAAGTTTATTGGAAAGTTTGATTTTATTCAAAGTTTTACCCGGCGATCAGGACCCATCTGGGGAAAACCCCGGTGACAAGCCTGGTGAGTTTAATGTTTCTCCATACCCAGTGAGTTTGATGTTTCTCCATACCCAGTGGACACAGAGTGCCCATCCCATATCCCATTTTCATTGTATTGTCTTAGAACATCAGACCAACCAGTTAGTGGCTAGTGACTATTAATCCCATTTCCGGTTGATGTTGTTTAGTTTATTTAAATAAGTCTTAGTCTGAACTTGTGAAGTCACATGATGATGTTGTTGTTGTTGTTGTTGTTCAGATCCATCTTTCATTCATCCACTCAACCCATATCCTCCTTTCCTCCATTAGTCCACCTGTGGGTCAGTGCTCCTGTGCACAAGAACTCATTTCTTGGTTTGCTCCACAAAAGCGTTCTCCAGAATTTAAAGGCAGTTGTGATGATGCCATGGGAATTAAGTCACACTGCACGACAAGCATCTGAAGTTCTCTGATATACAATCCCATCCTTCATTGTCTGCTGTGATGCCCATTAATAAATCAGTTTTTCTCAGGAATGTACCTGTTCAGGCCTTCTCATGGTCATCACTGGCTTCATCGGCATTACATGGCAAACCATGTTCACTGTCAAGTTGTTTAGTGTTCCTGTCCAAGATAAGGCTGCTTGTGCGCACCCCCCCCCCCTCCCCCACCCATGACCACTAGCACACCCTCCCCACCCATGTGCACACCACGCCACGCCACACCGGTCCACTCCACTCCCAAACCCCCACCCATGCTTTGCTGCAGTGTTTTGTTGTTGTTTTTGGGGCGGCGTAAATCTCAGCCGACACCTCTTTTCAAATCCTTTGTTTGTGTTTCTCAGGCAAGGAGTCTCTCACTCTGGTGTTTGTGGAGACCAAGAAAGGTGCCGACGCCCTGGAGGACTTCCTGTACCGCGAGGGTTATTCCTGCACCAGTATCCACGGTGACCGCTCTCAGAGAGACCGTGAGGAGGCTCTTCACCAGTTCCGCTCGGGGAAGTGCCCCATTCTGGTGGCCACAGCTGTATGTGCTCATTTACAGAAGAAAAGCCTCCAAATCCATTTGTATCTATCGTTGATCCCAACTAATGTGTGTTGGATGTGATGTGAATTTGATGTGTTGTGTCCGTAAAGGTGGCTGCTCGTGGACTGGACATTCCCCATGTGAAACACGTCATCAACTTTGATCTTCCAAGTGACATTGAAGAGTATGTCCACCGCATTGGGCGTACAGGCCGTGTGGGAAATCTGGGTAAGCTCAGTTGAATGCACTTTGAAAAAATAAAAACATTTGAAGTGTAAAGTGTTGATGTAATGCATGTATCTTGTTTTGCTTTGTACCAGGCCTGGCCACATCATTCTTCAATGAAAAGAATGCAAACATCACTAAGGACCTGTTGGACCTGGTAGTGGAGTCTCATCAGGAGGTTCCATCCTGGCTGGAGAGCCTGGCCTTTGAACACCAGCACAAGAGTACCGGCCGTGGACGCTCTAAGGGGTGAGCTGCTGTTCACCGAATATGTCATGTCTAGACCTGTTCTACTAAACGTCTAAAAGGGACACATTCGTTTTTGGAGCACACAAGGGACTATGCCCTTTTCACTCTTGATCTAGATCGTCATCGGCCATGATCGGGTCTTGGCATAGCTTGTCATTACTTGTGATGTGCATGGCATGGAGTAAACAAACAATATCATATTTGTATGGAGTTGATTAGATATGTATAATGGCTGTGTTTTTTTTCAAATGGCAGATTCTCTGGCTTTGGTGCCAGAGACTACAGACAGACCGGTGGTGGGGGTAGTACCAACGTCTTCGGAGGAGGTCGAGGAGGAGGAGGCGGCAGCCGCAGTACTGGTGGAAGCCATGGTGGAAACCGTGGATTTGGTGGCGGCGGTGGTGGTGGTGGTAAGCGTCCATCTCACTCATTTCTCAAACATTTGTGGTTATGTTTGGTTATGTCTGAACATCCTGTTTGGTTATGTCTGAACATCCTGTTTGGTTATGTCTGAACATCCTGTTTGGTTATGTCTGAACATCCTGTTGGGTTATGTCTGAACATCCTGTTGGGTTATGTGTGAACATCCTGTTTGGTTATGTGTGAACATCCTGTTTGGTTATGTGTGAACATCCTGTTTGGTTATGTCTGAACATCCTGTTTGGTTATGTCTGAACATCCTGTTTGGTTATGTCTGAACATCCTGTTGGGTTATGTCTGAGACTTGTCATCTCTGTTTTCAGGTGGCTTTGGGAATTTCTACAGCAATGATGGATACGGAGGAAGCTACTCTGGTGGGAGTGGTGTGGACTGGTGGGGCAATTAATAACTCCAATCCCCCTGATACCCCCTTCAACCCCCACTCCACACAAGTTCATGGGCTCATATGGCCCAGCTTGCTGAATGGGAACCACATGTTAGCCAGATTGAATAACCATGTGTAGCTTCAGGACCCTCTCCGTACATTATCAGTCGTGATTCTTTGTGGTGACGTGGAAGAAAAAAGGAAGTGGCAAGCATCAAGAGAATCTGAGAATATATCCACCCATCTATTGCTCTCTGTCTGACACAAAGATGGACGGCTAAGGCTATTTGTTTATTTGCATCATTATCTTTTTTTTCTGCAAAACAAAGAATCACTTGATAATGTACTCTGTCTTTTTTTTCTTTATTTTGTTTACATTTGCTTTTAAAAAAAAGCATTGTACTTACTGACATCTGGCCATGAATACTTCAACTTTTATATTTTCTTAAAAGGCAAATAATTGAGATCAGATTAAATCAAACCTTGGCAAATGTCTTGCGATATAATGACTGAGTTGGTCATTATTCCATTTTGAACTTCAAATTTTGTCACCAGCCATCCTGTGACGCGATCATAGGCGTGTTCCTTTATTGGAAGAAATGATCTGGCAAAATGTATTTCAAATGAAAAACGTGATCTGTTCACTCTGTTCTTTAAAGGTACCTATCAGATTTCTTTGAACAAGCCATTCCAGTGCATAATCTTAATATTCAGTCATATTTAATTTTCTCAGAATGTGTTTACAGCAAAGGCACTTGGTGCTTGAACTTAAAGGCCATTCGTTTGAGCTTATCTGCTAAAGGCAGCTTGTTGATTTCAAGAGACTAGCATGAATGGTGTTATTTGAATAGCACATTCTTACTTGAACTGTATGAAAATGATGGATATTGAGGAAATCTGTTTCTTAATCATAATGAGAGACTGGAGTTGTACAAAAGCCACATTTGCGAAAGTGGAATGGTTACACACGGACTGCAGGAGTGAGTGTATTAATGCTACCACTGCAACGCTCCCATGCTAGTGGTGTTTTTTGGTCAAGGAGACAAAATCTGCAGAAGGCTTTATTTCACTACACAATCATTAAAAATCATTTTTATTTCACTTAATTTTCTTGCTCTCTTTTTTTTTTTTCCCCAAGCTGCGTTCAAATTCTGAAAGACATCCTAGGCTTACTCATAAGGCACAGCTCCGCCCGTCACCAAGGTCAGGCAGGACTTGGTGTTCTCTTCTGATAGTCGAGAATGTCATTTGCGGCTAGTTGTAGAATATGGTAGGATCTCCAAGAACATAGGAACTTCACAAGGTGTGGCATGATGCATTTTGTTTTTTGGTGTAGGCGTTCTTTGGAACCACTATGTTACCATCGGATTGGGTGCTGTTCAATTCCTGTTCCATTCTGACTGCACGCTGGCAGCTAATGTGAGGAAATCTGGGGGATGGGTTGCTGTAGTGTACTGTGGAGACTATATCAATTGTTGGTGGCTGGTGTCGAGGGGTAATCCCCGAGGCAGGTGGCATCCTTTTTTTTTCTCAAGGAGAAAGTCATTTGGGAGTGGGCATGAAGAGTCTTCTGACTCCAGTGCAATAGATTCACTTTCAACTGTGTTGTGCCTTGACATTTCAGATGAATCATACATTCTTTGCCCAATACCAATGCACTGACAGTATTGTGGTAACAAAATTTGTGTGGTGCTACGAGTTGGGTCTAGATTCTCTTACATTACACCCATCAAGTTTTCTAAGTTATTTTATTGCACGTGTGCAGTTTTATAGATGTCTCGAGTACATGTCCTTGTGTGTAAAGATTGTTAAAACGCAGCTTGTTTACAAAAGGGATAGGGTTCTCGGCATTTGACCTGGGTTTATTTGGGACCAGGGAATTGGCAGTGGAGAATTTAGCCATTTGCACAGATTACTAGATTCTACTTTTGCTGCTAGACTGTGTAATTTATTAAGCGTTTTTGAAAAGTATTTATTTTTATATGCCTAAAAAGTGATACTTTCAATTAACTTGACCAAAAGACAGTAAAAACACTGGCACTTGAATGTTTGTCACCTGAGTGAAAGTTGTTTTATGGGATAGTGTGAGGTTTTTAATGTCAGCTATCGGCCTTGTGTGCATTTTGATCAATTCAAATTGGCTGTCAAAATTTGAAAGCTTACCACCATGCCAAGGTTTGGACAGAAAAAAAATAACAGTACATTTATTGTCAGTAAAGAGTTGGTTTTTCTTTTGTTTGCTTTTTTTTTTAAAAGCCCTTTTCCCTCCCCCACCCCTTATGACAGGCACATGAAAATTGATTAAAACATAATACATGTGGTGTACTATAATGTTGAAATGGATTCTTGGGCATCTCATGGATGATGCTTTATTTGATGTGTTTGGTACTCTAGCAGCCAAAGTGAGGATTTTTATCAGGGTTCTCACTCCCAGTAGAGGTTAGTATTTGCTTTGTGTATAGTGTAGATACTATGCACAACATGAAGACAATTGTCAATTGTAAGATTTTACCAAATAAAAAATTTGACATTGCAAATGCATACTGTAAAGGTGTTTTTGTTTCTCTCTGACACCAGTGTGCATCATCTGACCACCGACAGCGTTTCCTCATGCCCTGACATATTCCCACTATACATTTCAGAATAAGAATGCAGCTTGTGTTTTTTAATTTTTATATTAATTTCATTGATTACAATTGGGCAGGTAAGTTATACATGGAAAAACTGACTTTTATGCCAGTTTGGTAAATAAGTCCTCTATTTACCAGCAAAAGCAAATATAATTTAAAGTGGTATGCATGAACAGTGACTTTAAAAAATATATATATATATTTTAATTTTACTTTAGTATTGCCATGACCAATAATAAAAAAATTCAAGGTAAAACTGATATCACACCAACATAACTACTCAGACCCTTTACTCAGTGCTAGGTTGAAGCACTTTTGGTGGGTATGACACCACAAGCTTTGCACACCTGAATTTGGGCATCGGGGCCAAACCGTTCATTCTTGGTTTCATCAGACCATCAAATATTAAGTTTCAGTCTGAGAGTCTTGGGTGCTTTCTTGCCTACTTCTTTCCATAGCGCCCAGATTGGAGGAGTGTTGCAGTGGCCGTCTCCACACCGGACCTCCAGACCTCAGCCAGAGAGAGAGACCCTCAGGCTCTTGGTCACCTCCGTTACCAAGGCCCTTCTCTCCCTAGAGCACAGTTCGGCAGGGCCGCCAGCTCTGGTTGCTCCAAACTACTTCCATTAAGAGCTTTGGAGCCTTTAATGCAGGAGAATGTTTGTAGCCTTCCCCAGACCTGTGCCCCGACACAATTCTGTCTTAGAGCTCTGCAGGCCGTTCCTTTGACCTCATGGCTTGGTTTTAGCTCCGATAAGCAGTCAGCTGTAAACCCATATATAGATAGGTGTGGCCCTTTCCAAACCGTGTCCAATCTATTGAATATACCACAGGTGGACTCCAGTAAAGGTCCAGTAAACATCTCAAACATCTCATGATCCAGAGACATGGCAGCCACCTGAGGTACATCTCAAGTGTCCTAGCAAATGGGAAATCTTTTGTCAATGGGATTTCAGTTTGTTTGCTTTGTCATTTTGAGGTATTGAATGTAGATTGATAAGGGGAGAATTAATTGAAATGATTTGGCTTTAGGCAGCAACTAAACAAAATGTGAACAAGTGAGGTCTGGGTCTGATTACTTTCTAAATGCACAGTATACTGCATAGACCAAAAGCACAAATGTGCACAAAACATTATGACCACTCACAGATGATGCAAAGAACATTGATTAGCCTGTAACAATGGTGCTGGTCAAGGTCTGGGACATTTGACCATAAGGGAACAGTCTGTTCTGGTGATCCAACATGCTGGATGCATGCAGGAGAAATGGGTGGATGCACAGAGCTGAGCTACGTGGGGTGTTCCTGGTCAGCAGTGGTCCAGGGAGGGCCAAACCACGATCCCATGGCAGGGAGATGGGGCAGCAAAGCTCGCCGATGCACAATGGCAGCAAAGGATCATTTTGTGGAATGTGTGGACCACCCATTGCATCAGACCTAGCTGCGTAGCGGCCGGGTGCCCATGACAACCCCTCAACACCATCATCAGAAGCACAGAGCTTCAGAACTGGAGTCCTGTCTTCTTTTCCATCATGTGGGAAGCCAGTTCTGTGTGGACCACTGACCTGGGGTGAAGTGATCGACACCATGATGCACTCTGAACATTAGGTTCTGGCTGACATCAGGGTTAGATGTTCCAATATGGACATTATATTTAGTGGCCATCACACATTTGACGTAACACACAAAGAAATCACACAGACCAATGTGACAAGTTTTAAGCTGAATAAATCACTGCTTCCAGGTGTATTTTTAAAGAATTCTTTGTTTTCAGAAAAAAAAACACAGTAATACCCATCGGAAAAGTAAGCCCATCATGGCCACTGCTGTAGTTATCATACTTCCCTTAAAGCAGCAATATGGAGTTCTGTTCCAGAACTAGCAAGCTCACTACCTAAAAGGCTTGCAAAAACCTTGCAAACACCACCAACAGCCCAGTTGACACTGATAGAAGCTTGCCAACCCACTAACTGGTGTCTTTTGGCAGTGTAGCTGGCAAGGTCATGCTAAGAAAGCTTTTGTTCCATTTTTGCAGGGTATTCCAGCCTGGTATACAGAACTACATAGGGCATATACTGAAGGGCTAGTGGGGTAGACACACGTGTTTATCTGTCCTTCACATGACCATACGCTATCAAAAATGAATTTGAGGATGTATCAAAACTAGTTGCCTATAAACCCATAGCTCAAAAAGTGTCAAATTGTTGCATAGTGATACTTTAATACAGAAGGGAAAACTCATCATAAACTGGACAGAAGGTAAATGTTATTCCAACTAACATTGTGTTCAATGCATTTTAAGGGGGAATAAAATAATTATCTTTTGACATGACACTGTAATTAAGACCAGTTTTGCACAATATCAAAAACATGAACAGCACATACATTCCACATGTAACTAATGACTACCGTGAACATTTATCTGATGCAATCTATTATTACCCCTGGTCATCATTGTTCTGCTCATTCTTTTTACACACACACACACACACACACACACACACACACACACACACACACACACACACACACACACACACACACACACACACACACACACACACACACACACACACACACACACACACACATAAATACATGTGGAGGATAATGTCTACAGTGGTCAAAATTTCCAAAATCTAACAGACATCCTGCCATATTTCCATGAAATGTTTAGGTTCTGGGCCAAAAGCCCCAGGCCACTCCTGGCAGGACAAGAGCAATGAGGAGCGAAGAGAAGAGGTTCACAGCATTGTTGTCCAGGATTGCTTTCCCACAGATTCTTCTGGTTGTCTTGGACTCATAGTTCACAACTTTGCCGATACTCTCGTCATAGCCTGTAAGGACGTAAGAACATGTGTTTAGCTGACGTCACAGTCAAGACAAAGACATGTTTTTATGTCAATATTTACCTCTTGCCAAGAAGATTATGTTTTCAGTGCGGTTTGTTTGTTTGTCAGCAGGCTTATGGAAAAACAACTGGCTAGATTTTCATAAAGGGTGAAGTGTGGACCAAGGAAGAATCCAATCAATTTTGGAGAGGATCCAAATCACGGGACAGGATTTAGTTTCACTTTTGTTAATATTGCTAGATAAGTAGGATATGGATGTCAGGCAAAAGGGGAGGTCAATATTGACCAAGGGCTGGAGCCAGGTAGGGCCATATAAATGCTAATATGTTTGGCTTCAACCATCTTGTCGTGGCTGTAGACAAAGGCCAACAATCAGAGTCTAATAGCTCTGGCTCCAAGACACACAAAAGCCAGGAACCATGTCTGATGGCTCATCAACATAGACAAAAGCCCAGGAATCAGACCTGATGGCTCTGCTCTGGTGTTAGAGTGGGGGTTTGTCTGATATGTGGAGTTATGGTGATACAGGTCAATTAAACCTAACAGTTATTCACCCTTGCTGCCTAGTGGATTTCCAGAAGATGGCTAGATTGAGCTCAGATGGTTTTAGGTTGTAAGTTCTATTTTCTAGTTTGTGTTTTTTGTTGTAGGTGTACAGGTAGATAGGTGTCCAAGTCAGGTCAATGGAATGACTTGGTAAGATGGATATTGAGCAAAATCTCAGGGAAAGGAAAAGAACATCTGGCCCATGCTTAAACTCCCAACTTCATTGCTGTTGTCCACTATGGCTAAGCCATCGTTTCTGTCCAACTGAGACGAGACTCACTGTTTATACTGATTCTGCTGACTTAGTCCTTTATGCCTTTTAAGATATATCGCTAACCTTCTGGTTGATACCAAAGTCATTATAGGCCTTCGCTTCCAGTTTAAATGCGACGTGTATCGACATTATTTGCTAACTGCTCATGCACCAGATTTGATTTGGCTATTAATATGGGAGACGAAACGTCAGTTATGCCATTTCCAGCCTCCTATTTCCCCCATTCATTTGTGTCATCACTTATAACACCTCTGCTGATAGACACTGGAGGGAGTGTTATTCTGCTGATACACACTAGAGGGAGTGTTATTCTGCTGATACACACTGGAGGGAGTGTTATTCTGCTGATACACACTGGAGGGAGTGTTAATCTGCTGATACACACTGGAGGGAGTGTTATTCTGCTGATACACACTAGAGGGAGTGTTAATCTGCTGATACACACTGGAGGGAGTGTTATTCTGCTGATACACACTAGAGGGAGTGTTAATCTGCTGATACACACTGGAGGGAGTGTTATTCTGCTGATACACACTAGAGGGAGTGTTAATCTGCTGATACACACTGAAGGGTGTGTTATTCTGCTGATACACACTGGAGGGAGTGTTATTCTGCTGATACACACTAGAGGGAGTGTTAATCTGCTGATACACACTGGAGGGAGTGTTATTCTGCTGATACACACTAGAGGGAGTGTTAATCTGCTGATACACACTGGAGGGAGTGTTATTCTGCTGATACACACTAGAGGGAGTGTTAATCTGCTGATACACACTGGAGGGAGTGTTATTCTGCTGATACACACTAGAGGGAGTGTTAATCTGCTGATACACACTGAAGGGTGTGTTATTCTGCTGATACACACTGGAGGGAGTGTTATTCTGCTGATACACACTGGAGGGAGTGTTAATCTGCTGATACACACTGGAGGGAGTGTTATTATGCTGATACACACTGGAGGGAGTGTTATTCTGCTGATACACACTAGAGGGAGTGTTATTCTGCTGATACACACTAGAGGGAGTGTTAATCTGCTGATACACACTGGAGGGAGTGTTATTCTGCTGATACACACTAGAGGGAGTGTTAATCTGCTGATACACACTGAAGGGTGTGTTATTCTGCTGATACACACTGGAGGGAGTGTTATTCTGCTGATACACACTGAAGGGTGTGTTATTCTGCTGATACACACTGGAGGGAGTGTTAATCTGCTGATACACACTGGAGGGAGTGTTATTCTGCTGATACACACTGGAGGGAGTGTTATTCTGCTGATACACACTGGAGGGAGTGTTATTCTGCTGATACACACTAGAGGGAGTGTTATTCTGCTGATACACACTAGAGGGAGTGTTATTGCTGGGCTTACCTGAATATTGCAATTTGGCTCCCAGAAGAGAGTCCAACCCTGATCCAAGAAGGCCAGCCAGTCCTCCGTAGAGTATGAGTGGCCACTGTGGAACAGCCAGGTGCAGATCATTTACAAAAAGAATCTGGGAGATGAAGAAAGCTCCACCCACGGCGACTCCACCTAGGAGGCTGGCCAATAAGCCCACTGGAGTGACTCCTCCATTTGTTCCTGCAGGAGAGAGACATATCTGGTCAGTGGCAATATATCTCAGAGAATACCCATAACCCATCTCCTCCTCGTGGCGGTTTTATCCTTCAATCCTTCACTTATCTGCAACAGTGCCACTTAGGGCTACCCAGCATAGTCATGGCTAGATCTTATTTTACACACATATAGTTTACATTATAGATTTGACATTAACTACACTTTCTCTCATCACACAAGGTCTCCTTCACAAGCAGAGCAGGTTTGTGTAAATCATTTGTGAAATATTCATTCACATTGTAGTGTTATGGTGGTCACTCCTGTTCAAAAGTCACTGAGACTTCCATTTGAACTTTGAACCTGACAGTAATAAAACGCAAATGAGTGGTTGGTTCTCAGCGTAGCATCCTATAGCCTGTATTATTATTCTGCAAAATGACTTCTGTTATTCTGCTATCCACAGGAATTTTAAATCATTTGGATTTAATTAAGATAACACTGGCAACCAAAGGAACGGCTGATTTTGTTAGGTTACCACAGGAATGTTTAGATTTGTATGTTGGACAGAGTCTTGTGTGATGCTGCTGTGCTAGAGAGATTGCTTCTAGGTTCTTAAAAAACTTTTACTGTTTTTACTGAAAATGTCAAATGGAGAAAGCACAGAATGGAGACTATTCTTCTTCTTCTTCTTCTTGTTCTGGATGAATGCAGCGCACCTGTGGGCACCTCTCTCCAGGTGGTGATGAGGCGGGGCTTGGTCTTGCTGAGGATGGGGCCCACCTCTGAGGCCCACGTGTCCCCCGCACTGCAGCACAGGGCCCCCAGGAGGGACAGGCACAGCCAGGAGGCGGAGTACTGTTTCCCAAAGTCCACTGGCATCTCCCCTGGGCCCACCTCAATCATGTAGAGCAGAGCCAGCTCTGTGGGCACGCCCCCGTTGCAGAGCACTTGCACCCAGTTCCTCTGCCCGCCTGAAAGCACAACCCAAAGGGGATCACAAGAGCACAACTCAAAACTCACTAAGAAACTACAAGCAGGGTTTTCCATTATTTATGGACGAAACAATTAGATAATCATTAGATTGTAACATTATAATTACAATAACAATTAGATAAGAAAAACAAGAGATTGTGCAACAGATGGAAGAGAGGAACAGGACTATGTTATCTTGACATAGATGGACTTGAAAAGATTCGGGATGATGTTAAAATACAGGTTTAAGAAAAGTTATGAAACCAAGAAAATAAAGATTTTGAAAAGTTATGCAAGTTGATGAATTTTAGAAAACCTTGTCTAAAAAAACTATTGAGGATTTTTGCTGGAATTGTACCACAGACTTTAAGCAGACATATGGATATTGACAAGAAGATGCTGGAGTTGCTGGCAAGATGACTTAAACTTGATCTAATACCACCTGATAAAACTGGGGAAAGCTCAGACAAGTAATACAGTTGGGAGACAATGATTACAGGTGTCTATAAAACATACATTGGGCCCCACTATCAGTGATGAGAGGTGTCTATAAAACATACATTGAGCCCATTATCAGTGATGAGAGTCAAGGATTATAAGTATCTATAAAACATACATTGGGCCCCACTATCAGTGATGTGAGGTATCTATAAAACATACATTGAGACCACTATCGGTGATGAGAGTCAAGGATTATAAGTATCTATAAAACATACATTGGGCCCCACTATCAGTGATGTGAGGTATCTATAAAACATACATTGGGCCCACTATCAGTGATGAGAGTCAGAGATTATAAGTATCTATAAAACATACACTGGGCCCACTATCGGTGATGAGAGTCAGAGATTATAAGTATCTATAAAACATACACTGGGCCCACTATCGGTGATGAGAGGTGTCTATAAAACATACATTGAGACCACTATCGGTGATGAGAGTCAAGGATTATAAGTATCTATAAAACATACATTGGGCCCCACTATCAGTGGTGAGAGTCAAGGTTTAGGCCCTATATTCAATGATGTGGACTAAAAGGGAACAAAGGAACAGCAACTAGCAATGGCTAATGTGGCTCAGCTAACAGAAAGGGTTCCTCTCCCAATGGCTAATGTGGCTCAGCTAACAGGAAAGGTTCCTCTCCCAATGGCTAATGTGGCTCAGCTAACAGAAAGGGTTCCTCTCCCAATGGCTAATGTGGCTCAGCTAACAGAAAGGGTTCCTCTCCCAATGGCTAATGTGGCTCAGCTAACAGGAAGGGTTCCTCTCCCAATGGCTAATGTGGCTCAGCTAACAGGAAGGGTTCCTCTCCCAGTGGCTAATGTGGCTCAGCTAACAGGAAAGGTTCCTCTCCCAGTGTGTCCTAGACTGGCTTGAAAATGTGAAGTGATTGACAAGATCATTCCTAATTCTTCATTTGCAGTCAACTGCAGCTTGCAATTACCTTCTTTATATTCTGGGTCTAGCTGCTTTTTAAGGTTGCCCTTCCATCTTGTCAGCTTGGACGAAGAGACGAAGAAAGCAAACAATGCGAAAAGGAAGCTCCAGTTGGCCACAGTGAGGATGAAGCCAACCACCATTGCTGTGGAGACAGAGACCAAACCAAACCTTATGGAGACGACAACCCAAAACCTCCAAAAGTTTTAGAGGGAAAGGAATTAAATGGTATTAATAAACAGATCATCTTAAACTTAAATTTAGATCTTAAATCTAAATCTTAATATGAAATGCTATTTTATCTGGCAAACTAATATGTGGTTACAAAACCTATTTTACTCAGTACTGTAGAATAGTTATTGGGGAAAAAATACAAAAAAGTATTGCCATTCTTTGCATCCTGTGTAGTTTGCAGAATAGTAGTTGTTGTGGTTGTTAACAGTTTGCCACAGGTATGAAAGACAGACAAATAAATGACAGAAATGCCAAAAAAACAATCGCCATGTTCATTATGGGGCGGAATATTCTGTTAATAATCTGACTAATAGCCCAATCGAATTGGACAATGGAACCCCTTCAATTGGAATGAATGACCCCAATCTGAATGGAAATGAAATCAGATTGACAACACTGGGTTAAACCTTTAGTCTGTTTGATAGGAAAATATTAGGGACACGTAACCATCTAAACGTACTATCCCATTACTTTGCATGTATGAGTTCTGTGCATGTTCAAAGACAACTACAGAGACTGAAAGAAATCAAGACTGAAACGAACATCAGTAAACAGAACTATAAATGACATCTTGAAAGAAAGAAATCAAGACTGAAACGAACATCAGTAAACAGAACTATAAATTACATCTTGAAAGAAAGGCAGAGGCAGAGAGAAAGGCAGAGAATCTGGAACCATTTGAACGGCCTGCCATTGCTCAAATACAGCGTAAAACTGCCGTATTCGGAGCATGACTTGGCTTGTAACCCTTTCAGAGTTTTGGAGGTGATGTATTTAAGATACACCAAAATTAAATTGCAATCAAATATGTCTGTGTATGAGTGTGATAAGCACACAGTGCCACATTCAGTCAGTTAGTCCTGTGTGAGTGTCAAGGAACTATTCTGGTCTCAGAATTGGAACATGTTTATGCTCACTGGGTCAGATCAGCGCATGAATAGTCAGCTAACAGTGGGAATGATTGCATTCGGACTGGAGGAAAAGTCTCACATGGAGAAATAGGGAATGTTGTGATCATGTCCACAGAGGGCTCAGTATTTACAAGTTGCAAAAACAACAACATGCTCTTGCTATCTAGTAACTCTCTGTGTGCAGGTTCCTTGAAGCAAATCTAGCTTTCATCCTCTTAAAGTTACATATTTGTACAAATGTAGAATTCTGACCTGACAAAGCCAATGTCATAACCTCTCTTACCTTGGTCTTGATCTAGCAAACAGACATTCCCATGATCAGAATGTTGGCAGATAAAAGGCATTAAGGTAGTCCAGTGATGCACTCACCTCCAAGGGCCCCTGTATAATCTAGGCTCCGTCTCTTCACCGCTCGCATAGTGAGTGTTAGAGGGATTAACACAGAAAAGAGCAATCGCCATGGTGACACAGGGTGCATAGTACCTAGAGACAAAAAAGAACACGTGTTCACCTGTCCTTCACACGACCACATACCATTACAATGAATTTGAAGATGATACCCAAACAAGTTGCCTGATAAAACATACCTCAAAAGGTGGCAAATCTTTCATATTTAAAAACAAACGTTGTTGTGAGAACACTTGTGATCCAGATCGGTAAAGCTAACTATGGTTAGCTTCTGCTCATCTTGTGAAACAAGTGATACATTAGCTAAGTGACTTGCTTTGTAGTCCTCTATTTTTCACTGTTAGCAGAGCTAGCAACAGGCATATCTTAGAAATATAATAGGTCTATGGACTTATACAGAGACGACATACAAATACATTTCATTGAACGGAAGCTAAAGCAGTTATTTGACTACCACCGGATATAATAATTTTAATGATTTTCCAAAATGGCATTCATTCTCTCATAGGGATTTTTTTTTTTTTAAACCGGAACTTGCAAAAATGCTCATCAGCCACATACAAAATGACGAATGTCACTCCAACACTTTATACCCACCATCAATGCCATACACAGAAACAAAACATTTAAACATTAACCACTTGTTTCATCCTACAACATTTTTTACTTTTTGGGAACTTAACCTGCAATAAAAATGTATATTAAAAAGGTGAAAGAGCACTGGGTGAGACGTGTACTTTTTTATTGTAACACTCTGTAAAGTATTTTGGAAAACACCTGATGTATTTAAATGTCCTATAAAAAAAGAATACGATATCATGTTTCCCCATTATAGACCCTTCAAGAAATGATTACCTGAGTATGCGCTGGTGATTATGGAGATGATCCAGAACATCAACGAGAGGGCCAGGGTGAAACACAGCAATAGCATATCAGTCATCATCTTGGAATATTCTTTTAGTGATAGCTCATCTTCATTCTCCATTGTCCTTGATAAAGTGAATACCTGCAAAAATGGATTCATGTTAGGGAGTCAAAGTCTGCAGGAAAGAAGTCTGTTGCATGATGTTTTGTAGTAGTGTGTGTGTGTGTGTGTGTGTGTGTGTGTGTGTGTGTGTGTGTGTGTGTGTGTGTGTGTGTAGACTTGTGCAACCATGTCAGTGTTGTTGTCCTTTTCCTATTTATGAGTGAAGTCATGTCAGTTGGGGGGCACTGACTTCATCTTCAAGATCTTCAAATAGAGCACTAGGAGAAACACACTGATGGTGGTGACATTGGAATAGGGATCCAAAAGGCCATCACATCACATGACAATCTCAGGTTTGAAAGCATCACTAGGACTGAACCACAGGGACTGGTTTATTTTTGATGCAGTCATAATTCCCAAGAAATAGCATATTCAATAGTTACATTTGCTATTATGAGACAAGCAAAGCATGCTAATTGTGAAAATTGGCCATGACTTAAAGCTGCCTTTCTGTCTGAAGATGTAATTGTGCTAAATCCGATAGCCCAGCTGATACTGTAATCAGGAATTTTCAATGAAATGTGTCTGTGCCTTCTTTTGAAGAGACCACCCAATGTTCACTCAAGCCACTGTTCCCCCAGGTCCCTCACGGTGAGATTACAAGTAGGGCTATTTCTCAGAAAATGGACTTCTCGCATAAAGCAAACTATGAATACAAGACATTGTTAATTCAAAAGTGGTCAGTAGTAGATTGTATTCGTTGTAATGACTTAAACCAAGGCTTTTCATGAGCCAAAGGTTAAGCTATATGCTCAGAAACAGGCAGCCTACATGGGGGATTTTCAAGATTTACAGATTATGCATTTCATGGAGGGAACAAATGTCTCTGACCATGATCCACAAATATGCAATCATTTACAAATATGTTTTTCTATCCACAAACATAGAACTCCTTACTCGTCGTGACTTACTACGTTCTCATTTGTATAAACGTACTATGATTTGTACAAAGGAATGTCTATTTCTAAATGCATACTTTATCATATGTGAAAATACATCATAGTTTGCATGTGTATTTGTTGTGAAATGCCATTTGGAAATCTGTAATTCTTAAAGTGTTGAATCTGCATTTGTGGATCATCCAACACATTAATCTCCACTGATGTCATTAGTTTCCACTGTCATTTTGAGACATTCTTTTAGCTTTTTCACGATCCACACACTAGACTAGAAGGTCTTGATGCACACAAATGTGTCCCTCCCGCACAAACATAGGCCATGAAGGGCGGCCACTAGGTGGCAGTCTTGTATAATTCAGGCCGTGGTGCATGTAGTAGCCTAAGCCCCAAGGTTGTTGAGGACAGGGGCAATGTTATACCAAACGTCCACAACCTTTCCACTATGCAGCTGAAATGGATTCTGACAGGTCAACAAACTGGATACTTATCTAAGGTTTGTAAAGCTATGCAGATAATAGTGCTGCACTGATTTAACTGTCTAGCTCAGCTATCTAATAACATGCTAGCTGCAGTATAATTCCTTCACTGAAGACTTGCTAGTGTGAACTGAAATGGAGAAATCAACTCTAATAGGCATGAATGTAAAGAGTTTAAGAATATTGATTGAGCTTTTCTTAGTAGAGATTGTTAAACTAATGCTTAGAACATTAATGGTTCTCCTAACATAAACTCTTGAGATCAGCCTGCTATACGTCTCATGCATCAGAAGCCTACTTGTCATTAGAACCTACGATGCTTGGGAACTTAGTTGGCTGTTAGCCAGTTCTTGGTTTGGGGACAATACTGCAGCTAGTAGCAAACTACCTGTTGATCACAGAGATTGGTTAACGTAGAGATAGGCGGTACAGCGAGTGGTGTGGCATTGATACTTGCATGGCTTTACCAACCCATCCAGCTTGTGAGCATCCATATTCATTGCAGACATTTTCTGATGTTGGTTCTAGGACTGCCTGCTAGGCCAACTGTAACATGTGTATGACAATAAAAGGTTTGTCTGACACTTTGTTTCTGTGTGCACTAGGCCCTGTATAAGCATGTTCTAGATCACTAGCCTTCTCCATTTCTACTATTGAAAAATAAAACGTATAAAATATAACCAACCGGTAACGTTATGACACGTTATGACGTTATGACAGTGGTACAGGAGGTAGAGAAGTCGGTTAGTAATCAGAAGGTTGCTAGTTCGATTCCCTGTCGAAGCGTCCTTGAGCAAGACAGTGAACCCCTAATTGCTCCTGATGTGCAGTGTGCCATCAGTGTAAATGTAAAATGTGTATACATTGTAAGTCGCACATATGTAAGTCGCTTTGGATGAAAGCGTCTGCTAAATGACTAAATGTAAATGACATTTAACTGTTCAAATATAAATTATCTGTATGCCTAATTAGGATAGAGCATATTATGTTGGCAGTTAAAAACTAAACAATAGCACTACTTTGCAAAACAACATTGTTAAATTGCACAGTTTCAGCCAAGTTTCAAGAAAATCTGCCTTTTTGTGTAATTGCGGTGACAGACAGACAAATAGACCAATCCAAAAAGATATTAACAGAGTTAATTACGGTGAAATATTATTATATTTTTAACAGTTGCAATACAGAAATCCCAGTGACCATCAACAAACAGATGAAATAAATGCTCACAGGAGTCAACAAGCCATGTGGGTTACGTGAGGTTGTAAAGCCATGCAAATATTGATGCTACACAACTCACTGAACCGTCTATCTTCATTCACCAGTCTATGGTCAGGTAGCTACAAACCAAGTGGTTATGGTTGAAGTGTAGGCATGAATGAGACATCTTTCGCTCATGAGACATCCAGCAGGCTGATCACAAGGAAGGACAGAACCATTATATCAAAATTCTTCATGCTTTACATTCGTGCCTACAAGAGCTTCCAGTAACTATCTTCATTTTATGTTCACACTAGCAAGTCTTCAGTTAAGGAGTTACAGGCCTGATAGCTGAGATAGACGATTAAATGAGGCCAGCACTATTGTCTGCATAGCTCTACAAACCTTAGATAAATATTCAATTTGTTGACTTCTGTCAGGAGGACCCATTTCAGCTGTATGGTGAGCTTGTTGATGCTCACTGTACCACTGTACTGTACTACAACCTGATTACAAGACTGCCATCTAGTGGTCTCTTCATTGCCTTTGAATTGGAGGGGGAGTGGGATTTATGTGGACCAAGATATTTGTGTGAATCACAACAAAGCGAAATGCGTGTGTTGGATGATCCACAGATGCAGTTTCAATACTACACACGCAGGATTACAGATTTACAAATGACGACATGAAATCACAAAAAATGCACACGCCTATGATGTAGGCCTATTTTTACAAATCATATAGTATATGTATATATTTGCAAAGAAAATGCAAAGCAAGCTGGGGTGGTGCAGTTGTTTCTGCCTTTGAGAAGCACTGCAATGAAGAGCAAACGTACTCCAACCCATAGACATATGCTCCAACCCATAGACATATGCTCCAACCCCCCAGCCCTTCCGATTAAAAGTAAGCCTACATTTCCCCCATTACTTTATATTACAGTCCTAAACCCCAAGACCTTTAAACGGGATCGTTCAGCCATTACCAATGCTAACTTATGTAGTTTGCTATCTGACTGGTCAAATGAAGGATATGGTCATTTTGTAGCCTACTGTGGTTGTTTTGTCGATTTCAACTGTCAAAGTTGGTGGCTAGCTGGCTAGTCATCTTTAACATGACATGCATGAATCACCACCATGCATGAAGTCCACCCGAGCAAAATCACTGCTTGCCAGAGACCGTTGGTAAGGTTACCTCCAAAGATGAAACTGTGATATTTAGATGTTAGTTTCTCCATCTTGATGATGACAGTTTCTACACAATTACCAATTTTGAGTAAGCTGTGAACGAGCTTTGGAAGGACTTCTTCCTGGATTAAGACAGTCTTAATCAATTTCGTCAAAAGAAAAGCCCCATGGGGACGTTCTTCGCCTACTTTGAAAAGTCCTATTAAAATGCTACTACAATTTGAAATCTGAGGAGGAACACTAGCTAGATTTACCCTAGATTTAGGTCCTATAAAGAGCATACCAATTGTTGCACGCAAGGCAACTACTGAATATTTCTACCCAGGTAGCAAAATATGTTATTAGCACCAAAACCAATGTTTGATTTGGGATGTATTTATTTATTAATTTATTTAACAAAATCAATGCGTAAACTTCGACATCCGTCCTATGGGTCTACAAAACATAGAATAAAAAGAATACTATTTGAATACACTACTCTGTGCATAATAACAATAAGTAATATTTTTCTAGTCAGCAGCAAATCATTCGTATGTTGGCTTACAGCTAACGGTATAGTTCGGTAATATAGTTTAGGTATAGTTCAGTTTTACGGTATAGTTCAAAACTTTTATTTTGATGATTTGCTTTTCCGTGTGTCATTTTGCTGTCCACTACGTTCCTCTTGTTCTTTTCCCCTTTCTCGTTCAAGGCCGCAGATTGAATGGCAAATGGTGCATTACTGCCACCTACAGGATTAAGTTTAAAAGACACTATAGCAAAAAAAAGTATTTATGTAGGCCTATTGCATTGAAAGGTTGTTAATATTTAAGATCAATAGCCAATCAGATTACACCCCTCCTTTCCGTGCTCCAGAAGCAACGTATGAATAGCTGAAATTGTGTATGGCAAGGTGACTGGGATAGTCCAGTTAGTTTTGAGGTGAGGCCTTAAAGGGTCCAAAAGACTTTGATTCTAATTGATAGAAGAATATCTTTGGTCAAGAATGAACTACAACGTGGCTCTTATAACCTCTGCTGCTTCACAGGTTTCAGGATGAAAGGTTTATGGAGATTCCTAAAGAAAGATAGTTCTGAAAGGTTTAGGGAGTTTCCTAAAGGAAGATAGTTCTGAAAGGTTTTCTGTTGTCAAAATGTGCAAGTTGCATGGTGAATGTATCTGTGTCACAGCACTGCAACTTTCCAGTAATATTTTGTAATGCAGAAAAAATGGAAGAAAAGGTACACATTTTTTACGTACAAAGACATACTTAAAACAATATTGAGTACAGGATCAATGAAGATTTGACAGATAAATGTAGAAAACAGAAAACAACTGCTCGCTCCAAACCTCTTAAATGCGGCCATACCAAGTGATGTTATGCGTCTGATGCTTAACTTTTGAAACTCATTTGTTCTCATTCTTTACAGCTGTTTTCATAAAATCATGGAATCATGTGAAAGAATGTTACAAAAGGAGAATTAAGATTTGTTTGTAAATCATAGAAAATCCCCATATCGCTGATATCGCTTATCACTTGAATATGCCGTGTATCCTATCAGCATTTACTACGGATGTCAGTACTAGATAGACCTGGTTTTAGGCAACTGAACAAAATCATACAGTTTTGACAAAGAAAACAAGGAAAGCCGTATGAGCTTACTTACTTGTATTCAGCACAGATGTGTTGATCCTTCTTATAATTGCTGTTTGACTGATTTGAACAACAGTCACTCACTTGAAGTATATATGACATTATGAAAGGGAAATTCCCTTTTTAACACCCGTCCATATGACGTAAAAGAGCTATTTATCTGTATCCACCCACGATTAGGAATGGGCTGCTTCTCAAAAGTTCTTTTGATTTTTTACGAGGGCATGTGCACAGTTTTTTCTTTTGAATATCTCCATGAAATCACACTTTCAGGGAAAGAATATCCCGAGAAACAGAGAGAGAAAATAGGTCAGTTTTCCCCAATATATTTGAGCTGATTCTCTCCACATTTGTCAGTTACTAAATAGTACATTGAGTATGAAAACTAATAGGATAAAGTCAAATGTGTTTAATTTTGCCCGTGTGTTGGGCCCTTTGGCTTCATCAACAATCCTTGCTTGCAATGGAGAAACGTCTGAATTGATCACACTGGCTAAATTAAAGTAGCAATGACAGTGAACAGATACATTAAACTAAAACACTGAACTTATACAGAACTTAGACAGGGGAGGACAGGATAGCTATAACAGCTTGGGAACTAATACAGGACTTAGACAGGGGAGGACAGGAGAACAATAACAGCTTGGGAACTAATACAGGACTTAGACAGGGGAGGACAGGAGAAATATAACAGTCTCTCTGGGCCACCAGCAGTAGAGGGTCCTGGTCTAGGGGGTCGGGGATCAGAGAAATTACGTGGACCCCCTCTGGCTGGTAGCGGTAACATGGAGAACCAGCTGGCTGACAGCGGTGGTGTGGAGGATCCCCCCCCTGGCAGGCAGCAATGCAGAGGACCCCTGGGCGGGCAGCAATGCAGAGGACCCCTGGGCTGGCAGCTTCGGTGCGGCAGACTCAGGCTGGCAGCTGTGACGAGGGCTCCCCCTGGTGGTCGGTGGTGGCGGCGACTTGGACTGTCTGGCACAGGGGCTCGGCGCTGACAGGGTGGCTTGGCGACTGCCTCGTGGACCCTTGGGTCTGTTCTTACCCTGAACAGACTGTAGCACCCAGGGTGATGGTTGCCTCTGACACATTAACAGAGGATCCCCAGTGGGCCAACAGGTCCAGGTTGATGATGCACAGTTGGCAGATCTGGGTTCGCCTGAACTCGTGCACCAGCTCCCGGGGTCTCCAGCAGTGGCTTCCTCCCTCTCATGCCAGCCTTTTCTCCTGTCACAGTCATCAGCTGGGGGTTGAAATGGTAGGAAGCCCCAAGGCTCTCTCCTTCTTGGTGGCGGCAGCTAGCTAGCTCTGATCAGTGAAGAGCCCTTGCCTGAATCACCTCTTCAGTGCCCTGGTCAGGGCTTGAAGGTCCTGCTCTGCTGGGGCCAGGCCGAGGAGCGCCTGCAACGCCTTCCTCTCCAGCACCAGGGCCAGGGGAGTGGCAGCTTCTTTGTCGTTCCAGCTGTTGTGTCATACCGCTAGTTGGACTTGTGAGAGGTACAGCTCTGGCTGTGGTGTCTCATCATACTTGGGCAGCTAGGCTGATGTTCTACACACAGCTGTGGGGTGCAACACGCTGGGCACGGGGGCCAGTGGTGGTGGTTTGTTGGCAGTGATGCGCCACAGTGGCTCGGCATCTGTAGCCAGGGTGGAGCTAGCAGTGGCACTGGTTGTTAAGGCAGCAGGTGTTCACCAAGGGGCGATGAGGCCATGGTGCGCTCGTGCCATCAGGATGGGCCGGGAAACCTCCAAGAAAAATACCCATGTGTAACCTCTATGCGTTGCTGTTTAGACCTTTAACATTTCCTCATATAGAGATGCCGTGAGAACAAACGCTGCAGGAGTTTTCTTTCCTCCTTGAGCAGGTTTGCATTCTTTATAGCCTAATATCTCTGGCCTACATCTCCTAAACTAATCAGTAACACTAGATATGCTACAGACAATTATGACATACAAGAGATAATATTAATATTGTAACAAATCACGGAAACGTGGAATTTTTGTTATGGCTTATTTATTAAACACTAAACACACTCACAAAATGGCACGGGCTTTATGCCCTGGTGCAAGTAACCACGATCAGACTGTGCTACAGTCACACACCTGCACAACCTCTGTCCCAACACATAACAACAACAGGTACTTAGAACCATAAGGACCATCGTTAGGGAACATGCGCAAGTGCATCACATAGGGTATAACACATACAGTACAACAGTGTGCGCCCGCCGCACGGCATTATGGGGCGACTATGCCGGCACGTTACAATATCTTTATGCTAGTGAAACTGATGAGAACATTGGAAACACCATCAGAGATTAGATATAGCCTAGCAACTTCAGAAAGGGAGACAGGAATAGCCTCGAGCATTTGTTGAGCGGCCACAGTCGCCAAAGATAATTTCTCTCCTCCAAGTAGCCGTCGGCTGCTTCTCTCTCGTTGTTACACACAGTCATCTGGCATATACATTTTAGGCTTCCCCCTAGTGGACACTATCCCAATGGCAGTCTCCTCTCTATTTCATGGGGTTACAAAATGCCATGCAAAGTGTGATGTGGCGTGATATGTTTTCCTTTTCTTTGTGCTATTTTCTCTGCACACACTTTTTAACAGCAGTAATACTACCATTCTCTTTAGCAAAAACAAGTGCTGAAATGTGTAGATGGCTACAATGCAGCTTTAAGGAGAAATGCATGGGGAAACACAGGGAAGAATAGGCTGTCGTGGTAGTTCTTTTAAATAAGCAGTTGAAATACTCAGTTTGTGTATGTTTTGTGGTGTTGGTAGTGCCACTGGTGTGTGTGTGTGTGTGTGTGTGTGTGTGTGTTTTATGACATTACTACAAACTAGCTACAAACATAACTCAAAATTGTAAAACCCTGCATAATGTTGCTTGAAATATGATACTGATATTATGCAGATTCCTTCACCTTCACTTTATTCAATCTGTAGGTGAATTTAATAGTGTGATGTGACAAATTGGAGGCCATATCTTTAAACAAAGATTCATGTGACCAAGCTCATTTGCAGTCATGTATAAATAATGATAAGTGCCATGTTTCTCTGTTTCCTGTTTTCCCAGGTATATTTTACAAAAGTGTTTCTTTTTCTAAACTATCTCTTGATGTCCAATTTCCCTGCTTGCGCTGGCATGTCATAACCTCCTATTTCTGCCACTTGTGAGTACAAAATTGATTTAGGGCCATATTTTCTATGTGGTGCACCCAGCCTCAGTCTACACCACTATAATCAAGACCAAAGAGCTCGGTTTAAGAATCAACAAACGTTTCTAACCCTTGTGCACAATGCAGGTTAGGTGGTGTTGGATCTGCTAGGGCTGCATCATCTCGAACGCACCCTTTTTGAATGCTGTCCTCAATCACGTGTTAATAGTGTTATGGTGCGTTCGAGACAACTCGGAAAGTAGGAGGAACTCGATCAACCAACACTTCAGTGAGGCGCTTCATTTAACTAATTCGACATCATTATCAATATTGTGACGAACATGCCTAACAGAGAGCGTGGTTATATAAAAGATTAAAAACCATTCAGTTGTACATAATCGTTGGTGACCAACAAATATGGCTGCATCACTCTGTTTAGTTATGGTCCAAAGGACTTCCGAATTGTCTCGAACGCACCAATAGACAACCCGTCTTCGGACATACCTTCTTCTTGTCTAGGGTAAACAGTGTCTGTACAATCTTTTAGCAGGACATGAAAGCTTGCGTTCCTTATAGCCTGAAAAGGATGGTATTATGAGATGAAATACGCGTTTCTGCCACGATACTTCTGTTATACCTATAGACTCAGTATTTCTGCATGAAGTGTGATTATATCACGTTAACCGTCAGCGAACATCTACCCTGCCTAACGTTACCAGACAGAAACCAGGTTATAGCCTAGTTGTATTGATCACTTTGCTTTGCTAAAGACAGACGTAAACGTTACTAAATCGTAGCCGTAGTTTAATTTTGTATGTTTGTGTTCTGCCAGGTGTTGTAGAATCAGCACCATGGGAGTACACGGGCTTTGGAAGTTGCTTGAGAGCACCGGGAAGCCAATCAACCCCGAGACACTGGAGGGGAGGATTCTGGCTGTCGGTATCCTTTTTTTGGCTTGCTATTAAAGTTTATGCAACTTTTCCAAACTGGAGGGATTTGGAGGAAGACTCCAGGTTTGAATTAGTCATGCCGTACTGGTCGCTTTTGTGCTTCACTGGGCCAAAGTGCTGTACAATGGACAAGTCGTAAAAGTTTCTAGTTGGTGTTTTATTGCTAGTCACCAGCAAAACCAGCATGTTACCTAACTAGGTTAATGTAACTTGTTATAGTAAGAAAATACAGTCTCAACTGCATTATGGAACAGTGTTTTTTTCCCCCATCAAGAACAAAATGTTGCAAAGCTTTGACTCTCAGGTCTCCATCAGGCCAGTAACGTTTGCACGATTAAACAGCAGTGATCTCCCTTTGTGTCAGCTGGGAATCCCTATGCTCCTGCATTGAAGGGTCATACAGGGGCACAGATATAGACGGAGCTGCAACATGTGTCTCATGCTTGTCCATTTTGCTTATGTGGCAACTGCACGGCGTGCGACAGGTTACAAAAATGTACGCAACTGTGCGCAAGGACGGGAACGGCAAGTATAAATTCCCTTTGACCGTGCCATTGTCATTCACGAGTAATGGGGAAGATAGCTAACCCGAACTAACAATGCCCCCTGTTGGCTCATACCAGAAACACTAGCTAGCTAACTAGCCAACACTGCAAATGAATCGACTTTATCTGCACTTCTGTCTTATTTGTGTCTCATTAAATTAGTTGTACACACAGGACTGTCCACTTTATATCTATGTTGCTACGGTGTTGGTATGCGTCTATCTCTCCCTCCATTTGTGTGAGCACTTATGCTAACTTGGAAGGCCATACAAAGTAATGACAATATGATATAAAATGTATTTGTAAGCTTATGAATTTCATACCTGATTTGAACCACACAAATTACCATACGTTAGTTGTTGTAGTATGTTGAGTTGCTGTAGCATCTACAGGCTGTTTTATGGTTTATGTACAAAGGGTATGCTGTTATATGACTAATTGTTTGTGGGTGAGGAGTAATTTGTCCTTTAATCACATGTATTGTTTTGAGTGTTAACATGCCTTGACAGCCTCCTCCCAGACATCAGCATCTGGCTAAACCAGGCATTGAAGGGTGTAAGAGATCGTGATGGCAACACAATACAGAATGCACATCTTCTCACTCTGTTTCACCGCCTTTGCAAACTTCTCTTCTTCCGCATCAGACCCGTATTTGTGTTTGATGGAGAGGCACCTCTGCTCAAGAGGCAGACTCTGGTAAGTGTTATCTGTGGAGATGTTTTGTTGTAGAATCCTGTTGAAGAGACACATTCTGTAATATTCAGGCAGGCTGTGATGCATGACCCATTTTGTCAATGCTAGAAGTATGGATAACATGGACAAAAATATTGTCCTTGGAACCCTTGTGATCAGAGGCTCTTTTTAATGTTGGGGCATTAGAGGATAAATCAGTATTTCCCCTTCAAATATCTCAGTGTGCCCTCATTACCCCTCCCTGAATGTATGGGACATTTGAAACATATCAGCATCCTTGAGGCTAACTCATGGCATCAGCACTGCACAGAACAGTACATTAGGCTTGTTGGGGCCTCTTAGGGGGCCTCTGACTGCTTGAACCCTAAATAAAGCATTGTTTATTCATATGGATGTGGACACATCAGAGCCCCCTCTTTTAAAAGGTGCTTGAATGATGGTGGTGTAATTTCCCCCATCTTGACAGCCATAGCTTGGTATGTCCTCAGTCACAATCTCAAGAAATATTTGAAATTGGTTATGTGCTAATACAATGATTTATTTACATGCACATTTTGTACCTTTTTTCTTTTATTGTTTTTCCTCTCAAGTATTTTGTCTTTATTTTCCTTTATTTGCTTTTTAGCACATTTAATTGCCTCTTTATGAAATGTGCTATATAAATAAACTTGCCTTGCCTAGTGAGTATAAGCTGTAATTGTTCTGGAGGCTTTTCACTTTTATCTTAGAAACTGCTGATTCATTCATATTGGTGTTTTACTTAGGCCATCAGGAGACAGCGGAAAGATGAAATGAGTCAGGAGTCTAAGAAAACCAAAGAGAAAATGCTGACGACCTTTCTCAAGAGACATGCCCTTAAAGTGGCCCTGGGAGACACAAGGTGGGGAATGCAGGCGCATACAACCCCATTATTCTTTTCTCTGCGACTGTTCATTCTTCTTATGCAGTTTAATAATGTGTCCGCTTTCTTCTTGGTAGCCACTATTTTAGAGTGCTTATAATGCTTTGACTGTTCACTTCTTTCGATTTGAGAATTCTAGTGCATTTCCATTGCATTGGACACACCCACAGCTTATGCTACAATTGTGGCTCCCCAAGGTATAGCAAACTGCCCATCAGTCTAGTATCTGTGCACTCTGTCCATATCTTAAGTGACTCACTTAGATAAAACACTTGGTTTGTCCCATCACTTTTAAAGCAGCAGCAAGGACATTAATGTAACGCTAGCTTTTGTGCTAAAGGCCAAACAGACCTGCCTTTGGAACATCAACAACAGCACACTTGGCACTAGTTAAAGCTTGTCAACTGATGTATTTTGGGAATCCATTTGCTGACTTTGTGCTGTAAAAGCTGTTCCAACATTGATCCCATCAGCCAGGAAGCTGTGCCCAGTCTTCCCACGGTGAGGAGGGATGAAGCGGACGACATGTTCGTCCTCCCAGCGCTACCTGCACCGCTGCAGAGGGAGAGCAGGTGTAGTGAGAAGAATCTTTTTGGAGTAAATAAATGTGCATGTACTTTTTACATTTTCATTGTCCGTATGTCTTCACTTATTTAATAGCTCACATGTTGATTTGTTTTCCTTCAGGCCCGTCAGCCCTGATGAAGAAGAGGCCCCCGAGTGGGAGGAAGCAGCGCACCCCTACAACAGCTGGCAGGTGGGTGAAGTCACAGCCTCTCTGTTCCTGATGAGAACTTACAGTGGGTTGATTTGTTGATCATCACTAGAGCTTATTTTATCACTCACAATGAACTAGTTATTCTCTTCAGTCATTCCCCAACATGTGGCCTTTTCATGCTCTAGTCTAATGGGATGTGGTGTCATTTATTACTTTGAAAAACAAACACTTTTTGCATTCAAATCTAGTCACATCATTCATAATCCAACCTAGTTTGCATTCAAATCTAGTCACATCATTCATAATCCAACCTAGTTTGCATTCAAATCTAGTCACATCATTCATAATCCAACCTAGTTTGCATTCAAATCTAGTCACATCATTCATAATCCAACCTAGTTTGCATTCAAATCTAGTCACATCATTCATAATCCAACCTAGTTTGCATTCAAATCTAGTCACATCATTCATAATCCAACCTAGTTTGCATTCAAATCTAGTCACATCATTCATAATCCAACCTAGTTTGCATTCAAATCTAGTCACATCATTCATAATCCAACCTAGTTTGCATTCAAATCTAGTCACATCATTCATAATCCAACCTAGTTTGCATTCAAATCTAGTCACATCATTCATAATCCAACCTAGTTTGCATTCAAATCTAGTCACATCATTCATAATCCAACCTAGTTTGCATTCAAATCTAGTCACATAATTCATAATCCAACCTAGTTTGCATTCAAATCTAGTCACATCATTCATAATCCAACCTAGTTTGCATTCAAATCTAGTCACATCATTCATAATCCAACCTAGTTTGCATTCAAATCTAGTCACATCATTCATAATCCAACCTAGTTTGCATTCAAATCTAGTCACATCATTCATAATCCAACCTAGTTTGCATTCAAATCTAGTCACATCATTCATAATCCAACCTAGTTTGCATTCAAATCTAGTCACATAATTCATAATCCAACCTAGTTTGCATTCAAATCTAGTCACATCATTCATAATCCAACCTAGTTTGCATTCAAATCTAGTCACATCATTCATAATCCAACCTAGTTTGCATTCAAATCTAGTCACATCATTCATAATCCAACCTAGTTTGCATTCAAATCTAGTCACATAATTCATAATCCAACCTAGTTTGCATTCAAATCTAGTCACATCATTCATAATCCAACCTAGTTTGCATTCAAATCTAGTCACATCATTCATAATCCAACCTAGTTTGCATTGTATTCTTTTTTGTGCTCAGGCTCATTTGCATTATTTAGCTGTCCACTGGTATAATATGGTAAATGATTTGATTTTTCAGTGTAAAACCTTTTCAATGATGGCTTTATTGATTTGTATTGTTGTATTTGTGGTAGGAGGACATGTATGAAGACCCCGGTGCCGTGGACATAAACTCGGAGCAGTTCTCCCAGTTACCCCCAGAGATGAAGCATGAGATTCTCAAAGAGATGAAGGAGTTCAGCAAGAGACGGCGCACCATGTACCACACTCCACCAGAGGTGCGGAAGCTCATGCACTCATGTTGTTACACAAATACACATTAGGGCTGACAATACAGTTCAATGTCAACACAGACCATCCACCTATACAAAGTCATCATACTCTGCTTTTGCACATTGGAAATGAAATAGAATAAAATAAAATCTTCCAGCATTGATGCATTATGATCTACGTATACCATCATAGTGAAAATAACATTTAAAGATAAAAATCAGAACAGCTGTTAAAATGTAATTGTTGAAGTATCTGGTTTTGATAAGTTATCTACTGCTTACAGCACCCATTATAAACTTGCTCAGTTAAAAACAACCATCGTCCAGATCACACACCAGATGGTTGGAGAGATGGTTTCAAGTATAAAGTTGTGGAAAGACTCAAGTTAGGATACAGATATTCAAAGATTTCGCAGGCTTTAACTGAGCCACTGAGTACTCTTCAGAGCGTTACTAAGAGATCTATGGCACCGCCCACACCTTGCCTAGATCGGGTCGCTAGGATTGATCAGGGAAGCCACCAGATGAAGCCAGTGATAACTTTAAATGACTGACTTTAGCTCAGATTGGTCAGTCTGTGCACTTGACAGCTCACCTTTCAGCCAGGAAACATGTCGCCAAAAACAGCATAGTGACTTGTGAAAAAGATTTTGAATGGGTTTTTCATTTTGGGTTGTAAGACAGAAAAGTGATATGTTTCAAAGGAATATGTTGTCTTTCTTTGGCACTGTACAAACATACATACCCACACACACACCCACACACCCACACACCCACCCACACACCCACCCACACACACACCCACACACCCACACTGGCACACACACACACACACACACACACACACACACACACACACACACACACATACACAGCGCTCTGACTGTGCCCCTACTTCCCTGCAGAAAGCAGGTGACTTCTCCCAGTACCAGCTGGCAGGGCTGCTGCAGAGAAGACGTTTGAACCAGCGTCTCAAGGGTGTGGAGCAGGAAATGAGTCAACAGTCCTCTGCAGGTCTTGAGCTCCCACAAGACTCAGAGCACAGTGTGGAGACACGGCGCCTCGTTTCAGAAGACTCCTCTCACTATATCCTCATCAAGGGTGAGCACACACACACTACACACACTATATCCTCATCAAGGGTGAGCACACAGACACATGGCTGTTTGGAAAGACTCCGCACTACACTACCACACACAGTAAAGAATTGGGCCAAAGTTTAAATGCATGCACACTCACACGAACATGCAATTTGCTGACTAATATTTCACACTATCTATCAGAACGAATCTGTGTATCTTAGTCCCTACGGGTGTTTAGATCTATTCTTTTTCATTTGTCATTAAAGCGGAAATTAGATAGCAAGAAACATCAAGTCATTTGGCAACAGTTTGATTTGGGTTTGGGTCTGCATACAGAACATATTTGTAGTATATTTTATTGTAATTTATCTCAATCGTAATATCTGAGATAGACCGGCCGCCCCTCCTTACTTGATGAATAAGCTAGGATTGATCAGGGAAGTCACCAGATGAAGCCAGTGATAACTCTTCTTGCAAGAGGCAACTCACAGTCCAGCCAGCATGTGCTTATGTATCATATTTGATACATGTAAACTGCCTACAGGAGTCTCAACACATCAACACATGATGCAATAAGATATATTAATGGATTTGGATTTCCAACCCATAACACATCAGTGGACAAAAAGACACATATATAGCCCCTGCCTCTTACAGGACTTAGGAGACTAATAAACATCTATATGAGACCAGTAGCCTACCACAGGCAGTAGCTGTATCTGTTGGTCTTGTTCCTGGGCCGGCATGCCTTGCCAAGTTTGTTGTTTGTCTAACTCTGAGTGAAAACACTTTATTTGGATAGTCTGTCTACAGGTTTGTTGAAAATCAAATCTTTCTAATTACCTTAACCAAATGCAATCCCTAGAATTGTAGTTAACAGAGTTTCAACAGATAGCTTGTTCATAATCTGAGCATCTGTAGATAGTCTATAGGGGACCATCCAAATCAAGTGTAAACTGAAAATGTATAGTTTGTATATAGTTAGCATGTGTTAGTATGAACTCTAGGGTTTCTACTATTTTGCTATTTTCCCTAGGGGTATAATTTCAAGGAGGCTTAAGGTTATTTAAAAGTTTACTTTAGCTAGCATAGCAACTAGGCCACCATAGCAACCAAGTTACACCGTTTGCTCAGCTCACCAATATACAATCACAGACCTTAAACTCTCCTGAGAGAAATGATGGGACATCAGTGGAGTAAGGGCTCACTCTGATACCAATGGAGTGGAGTAAGGGGAGGAAGTCCCGCCTCCCCCTTGCCCTTTGTGAACACGTTGGGTGCCAGGGGATCTATTAACGATTCAACTTAAACATTTAGTGTTCATTCCCCCACAACACCATAACACTCAATAAACTCTTAATAAATGCATGGTTTTCACTGAGTGGGAATGGGGTAGCCTGTGTGTGTGCGTTCGTGCGAGGAGAGGGTGCAGCATTTTTACTTAAACATTTTTAAATGGCTAGTAGTGCTCGCACCACAACTATATGGCATTTAGTTTTACATGCTGTTCACCTTTCCCGGGTGTTATATAATATCTGTTCACCTTTGCCGGGTGTTATGTAATATATATATATAATATCTTGTCCTGCACAGGGCCCCAGAAAAGCACCACGGTTCCTGAGAGCCAAGCAGCTGACACATCCTCTGGCCCACTGACTAATCATGGGAAGTCAAAAGGTCAACCTGAATCCCTCTGGCCCCAGATAACAGTGGAGAGTCCTGAGGAGAACCGTCCCTCCTCTTCTAAACCCTCACTGCCTGGCAGGGGCCGGCCATCAGACTGCCAGCCCCCTTCACCGCGCACCCTCCAGGCCATCCAGGCTGCTATGGTGGACAGCAGTTCAGAGGAGGATGATCCAGAGAGAAGAGATGCTCCTGGAAGTCCCTGGGGTGACATGTCTCCTCGTACACTGTTAGCTGTACAGACTGCCATGCAAGAGGAAGACATGGTTCTCACACAGCCCCAGAAAGGGCAGGAAGTCTGCAGGAAGCTTCCCGAGATGGGCCCTTGTACCTCCAAGGAACTTCAACACTTAAACACAGCGCCTGCCCTTGAGCAAAGCAATCTCTTCACAGACATACATGAGAGTTTTTCAGCATGTGGTGGCACTGTTAGCAGTTCAGAAGAGGAGCAGGATGGTGGAGCCGGTGACACACATGTGCGTTCTCAGAAGCAGCTGAGCAAGAATGTGCATATTCAGGAGCAGGAGGGGGGTGCTTCTCTGAGAGCATTGGGTGCCATCCAGAGAGGTACGAATCTGGCAGAGGAGCAGAGAAGCTGCACAGAGGAAGAGGACGTGGTAGAGTGTGTGGGTGTGCACAACAAGGCAGACCTGCAGGGAGATGGAGAGTCAGTTGAGAAGGTGATGAGTACGAATACGCTAGCCATCAACACCCCTTCAGATACCAAAGGTAGAACCATCACATTGTCAGATGATGAATCTAGTGAACCGCAGTCAACCGCTCAATCACCCCAGCCTGTCAGTGGCTTGTCTGAAAGACATGACGTGATCTCCACAATACAAACTACCTCTGAGGACAACCCTGAGAAGCTGAGGTTTCCTAGGAATGTCCCTCAAGGGAATGGACACGGGATGAAGCTGGGGGAGAAGAAGGGAACACAGTCCCCAGATGGTCAAGAGAAGAGTGAGAGTGAGAGTGAGAGTGAGAGTGGAGAGAGCAGCACAGAGGGTATGGCTGAGTTCCTCATTATTTGGGCTGCTTGTGTGGGATAGTTAGTTTGGTAAATTCTTCTTATTATAAGAAGAATGAAGTTCATATTCATCTAGCAGGCTTTCAACAGTCTCTTCAAAATGCTTTACAGGAAGTGACAGAAATGAGATAAATTATTATGATCAGAAATAGATATAGAAATAGAATAGATCATATAATGTCTGTACACTTTTTATTGCCCAAAACTGCTTCATTTGCAACACTTCCCCGTCTGATCACATGTCTAACAGGCAAAACTGTTCTGTTTAACAGTATTTTCCTCCATTGTATAATGAACCATAATTGCCTGTCTTAGAGAACTTTATTGAAGTGTCGGAGGGGGAGGAGGAGGGCGCGGAGCCACACCCTGGTGAGTCTCTACTCAAGCGAGACGCTGCATCGTCCCCTGTGAAGCGCCCTGAGGCCTCGTCCCCTGTGAAGCCTGAGGACCTGATCCAGAAGGAGAAGATGGATGAAGCAATGATGGAAGTTCCAGAGGGCCAATCGAGAACTTCTCAGAATGGAGAGGAGAAAGATGTGAAAGGACTGAGTCCACCACCTCCAACTAATGACTGGGAACATATAGACCTGGTAGGTCCCTCCTCACAATTTTCAATACTTGTGTATATATTATGGGAGACACCAGAAAGCTGTGAATGAAGACCATGGTTATACAAGAGAATACCTATCAATGACTAAAAGTATGGACTTCATGAGCTCACTTCAGAAGTGAAGCAACCATAGGTCTATCTGTATTCTACCGCTAGGTTGTTTTTTATGCCAGTTGTGCAGAGAAACGATAATCTTTAGCCCCAGTCCATCTGTCTGGATTATTTGTATAGTGTGTGTGTGTGTGTGTGTGTGTGTGTGTGTGTGTGTGTGTGTGTGTGTGTGTGTGTGTGTGTGTGTGTGTGTGTGTGTGTGTGTGTGTGTGTGTGTTCATTCAGGCGGAGCTGAGGCAGTTGGAGAGTTCCCTGGAGGTGGAGCAGAACAGCCTGAGAGGGCAGCAGCAACAACAAGAGAGAGGAGCTGCCACTGTCACTGGGCAGATGTGCCAGGAGAGCCAGGTAGAGAGCATATCTTCTACAAAGACACAGAGATAGACACCTGAAGAGCCAGGTAGAGAGCATATCCTCCTCAAAGACACAGAGAGCCATATAGAGAGCATATCCTCCTCAAAGACACAGAGAGCCATGTAGAGAGCATATCCTCCTCAAAGACACAGAGAGCCATGTAGAGAGCATATCCTCCTCAAAGACACAGAGAGCCATGTAGAGAGCATATCCTCCACAAACACACAGAGATAGAGACTTGAAGATATTTCCCACAAGTAGCAAGTGCACCAGAAGACCACTCTAACACTCTGTCTGTGCCATTTGATGTGAGATATTTCACTATCTAAGTGCTAGATAGCTTCACCAGTGTAGAGTTGATTATTCTGTAGATAGAGTCAACAACCCCTGAAGTTGCACATGAAGATGGTTGGCTGATAAATTATTTGGGCTTAGCAATTTGAGTTGAATTGTTAATACATTTACAGGGACACAAGCTGATTGGTAGATCTAGACTTTTAGTTCTCTAACTATCTATTCAACCTCTCACCATACAGTTGATGTTGGACTCACTGTCAACAAGGTTAAAATAACTTAAACTCTCGTGAGAACTACATCATGTTTTATGGCACAACCCACACTTACAACTTCACATCTTCAGGAACTCTTGCGCCTCTTTGGTATCCCCTTCTTGGTGGCCCCTATGGAAGCTGAGGCCCAGTGTGCTGCTCTGGACCGGGCTGAACTCACCCATGGCACTATTACAGACGACAGTGATATTTGGCTCTTTGGTGGCCGCCACGTCTTCAAAAACTTCTTCAGCCAGAACAAGTATGTGGAACACTACCAACTTATGGACCTCAAGAACCAGCTTGGTGAGTGGACTAATTACTACCTCTGTTAAAAGTCTCTGTTTGATTATGACCACCGCTGAAGTGCATTTTCTTTTTCTTTTCCTTTTTTTTAAACCGATGTTTTGGTTGACAATATCACTGACTTGGACTTCACCAATCCACATAAGACTTGTCACGATTGTAACCCCATATGGATGATACAGAATAAGGTTTGAGTCCCTAGGTCGAGATGTCCTTTCGTGCTAGTGCTCCATGAAGTGGGGCAGGCTCAAAGCACTTTTTGGGCAATAGCTTGACACCCGTTTCACCAAAAATGACGAAAGGTTTATGGGAAGTTGGCCTCTAGGAGGCCTGTTACCATAGCTCATTGCAATTCATTTGTGGAGTGGCGCCACCTAGTGAATGATCAAAGCAAAAACGTAGCACCTCATTCACTAATATCAAAACTGTGCCTGGATTTTTGAATACATTACCATTGTAGCCCCAGGAGAGCACCTCCACACCTTCAGGGAGCACCTCACACCTTCACACCTTCTGGTCCGTGCTTCACAGTGGGAACCACACATGCAGAAACCATCCGCTCACCTTCTCTGCGTCTCACAAAGACACGGCGGTTGGAACCAAATTTGGACTCCACTGGTCTAATGTCCATTCCTTGTGTTTCTTGGCCCAAGCAATTCTCTTCTTCTTGTTGTTCTTCCTCAGTAGTGGGTTCTTTGCATTAATCAGGCCTTCATGGTCAAATTGCTGCAGTCTCCTCTGAACAGTTGATGTTGAGATGTGTTACTTGAACTCTGTGAAGCATTAATGTGGGCTCTAATCTGAGGTGCTATTAATTTGCAGTTTCCGAGGCTGGTAACTCATTCATTTATCCTCTGCAGCAGAGGTAACTCTTGGTGTTGCAAATCAAATACATTAATATAGCTTATTACATCATGTTTTAATGTGGTGTGACTGTTAAATATGTCACTCTAGCACAGAGTGGTTGGACGGTGAGTCTGTCCGTACTGTGAGCTTCTGGCTGTGTGCGCAGCACGTGCCTGGGAGTTGTAGGGTCCAGGAGGCTTCCGCGCCCAGGGGCCCTTTCATAAACCGTCCGTGCTCATTCTCTCACCTTGTGTGGCGGTCATATAACACGCCGCTATGCTGTACGTCTAGTTTACTGCAGTGATTACTCTATCCAAGGGTAATGTGTCTAGTTTACTGCAGTGAGTGATTATTACTCTATCCAAGGGTAATGTGTCTAGTTTACTGCAGTGAGTGATTATGACTCTATCCAAGGGTAATGTGTCTAGTTTACTGCAGTGATTATGACTCTATCCAAGGGTAATGTGTCTAGTTTACTGCAGTGAGTGATTATTACTCTATCCAAGGGTAATGTGTCTAGTTTACTGCAGTGATTATGACTCTATCCAAGGGTAATGTGTCTAGTTTACTGCAGTGAGTGATTATGACTCTATCCAAGGGTAATGTGTCTAGTTTACTGCAGTGATTATGACTCTATCCAAGGGTAATGTGTCTAGTTTACTGCAGTGATTATTACTCTATCCAAGGGTAATGTGTCTAGTTTACTGCAGTGATTATGACTCTATCCAAGGGTAATGTGTCTAGTTTACTGCAGTGATTATTACTCTATCCAAGGGTAATGTGTCTAGTTTACTGCAGTGATTATGACTCTATCCAAGGGTAATG
The DNA here is from genome assembly GCF_900700415.2 of Clupea harengus. NCBI lineage: Eukaryota > Metazoa > Chordata > Actinopteri > Clupeiformes > Clupeidae > Clupea > Clupea harengus. The sequence continues at coordinate 7,557 of NW_024879762.1, read as the reverse complement.
TGTCTAGTTTACTGCAGTGATTATTACTCTATCCAAGGGTAATGTGTCTAGTTTACTGCAGTGATTACTGATTACTCTCCAAGGGTAATGTGTCTAGTTTACTGCAGTGATTACTGATTACTCTCCAAGGGTAATGCTCTCAAGAGGCCAAACACTGACAACAGAGTTGTCATTCACGGTCTAAAAGAGGGTGAACACAGTGTAAAAACACCATTAAGGCATTTGACTAAATTGACTAAGCCTAATCTATTTCATATAATGGACTAAAGGCTTGTGAGACTGACAGATAATGTCTTTTTGTATTCCTGTGCCATAGGCCTTGACCGGTTTAAGCTGATAAACCTGGCTTACCTGCTGGGCAGTGACTATACAGAAGGCATACCTGGGGTGGGATACGTCACAGGAATGGAGATCCTGAATGAGTTCCCAGGCCCTACAACAGAGCCACTCATCCAATTCAGGTCAGACACAACAGTAGATAGAATACATTTGAGACTATACACTGGTACATGCACATGTATCGCACTGTACATTTCATGTGAAGGATGAAAATGTTGACATTTCATGATGATATTATAATATATGTTGTCTTTGTAATGAAAGTATTAATAATACAGGAATTGATGTTCTTGTTCTTATCTTCTGAATTCAGTAACTGGTGGTCAGAAGCTCAGGAGAATAAGAAACTGGTGGCTAACCCTAAGGACTCTAAGGTGAAGCGTAAGCTGAGAGCCCTGAAGCTTCAGACAGGATTTCCAAACCCAGCCGTTGCTCAGGCGTACCTTCAGCCAGCTGTGGACCCCTCAGAGGCCTCCTTCAGCTGGGGCCGGCCACATCTGGATCTCCTCAAGGAATATCCTTGATCTGTGTCTTTGTAGGGCATGTAGTTATGTGTTGTGTGAAAGTCATGCACTAGTTCTCCTCACTAGGTGATGACGTGGGTGTGGGTTGTGTGTTTAACTATACCGTTCAAATCTTTAACTGAAGCTCCTACGTTTTGTCACAATCGTTTTGGTTGGAGCCGTAAGAAGACTGACGAGGCTTTGCAGCCTGTTCTGAAACAGCTGTCTTCACAACAAGTACTACACACACACATATGGACACATGTACACATATGGGCATACAATCACATCTTACAAGGCTCTCAAACTAACAAGCGGCCTCTCTTTCCACTTATTCAAGACGCAGCTGCGCATTGACTCCTTCTTCCGCATGGAGCAGCAGGAGAGCCAGCAGATCCAGAGCCAGCGCCTCCGTAGAGCTGTCACCTGCATGAAGAGGAAGGAGCGTGAGGAGGAACAGGAGGAAGAGGAGGAGGATGAGGATATGAAAGGCACAAAAAAGGGAAGGCCTGGCAGGTCAGAGCAGAATAGGGAACCAATGAGCTGCTCTGTGGCGTTTGAAGGAGGCTTTATGGGGTCAGAAGGAACAGGTGCTAATTCAGGAAGACTTGAGGAGCCAGTGGGGATGGACTGTAAAAGTACTGCACCAACTCCGAAAGTGAAGACTCAAGAGTCCGTACAGAAAAACTGTCCTCAGAAGGCAGTCTTAATCGATAGCAGCAGCTCTGACTCAGTGAGGAAGGACTTTAAAAGTACTGCACCAACTCCGGAAAAGAAAGTGAAGACTCAAGAGTCCATACAGAAAAACTGTCCTCAGAAGGCAGTCTTAATCGATAGCAGCAGCTCTGACTCAGTGAGGAAGGACTGTAAAAGTACTGCACCAACTCCGGAAAAGAAAGTGAAGACTCAAGAGTCCGTACAGAAAAACTGTCCTCAGAAGGCAGTCTTAATCGATAGCAGCAGCTCTGACTCAGTGGGGAAGGACTGTAAAAGTACTGTACCAACTCCGGAAAAGAAAGTGAAGACTCAAGAGTCCGTACAGAAAAACTGTCCTCAGAAGGCAGTCTTAATCGATAGCAGCAGCTCTGACTCAGTGGGGAAGGACTGTAAAAGTACTGCACCAACTCCGGAAAAGAAAGTGAAGACTCAAGAGTCCATACAGAAACACTGTCCTCAGAAGGCAGTCTTAATCGATAGCAGCAGCTCTGACTCAGATAGTGAAAGTGGTTGGGCTGTTCCTATGGTTACTGCACAGTCTGTCTTCAATAACAAACCACAAAGGAAGGGAAGAAGAGGGGGTCGTGGAAAAGGCAGGAGTGGACTCTGAGGGAGTTATATTAACATTAATGCACACCTACTGTCAGGAGTGGACTCTGATTGAGTTATATTAACAATAATGCACACCTACTGACACGCACCAACACTTAGATAATCGTGACTCGTGTCATTTTTATCAATAAGAAAAAAAGTCTTAAGCTGTACATCTGTGATTGGTCTAGTCATTAGTACATTTCGTTTCCATTGAGGTGACCATGCTGCAGAATAAATGTTAGTAACCTTGGGGTTCACACTAGGTTGAAACCATGGGGTCCAAAGGGCTTTCATGTTGTGCATCTGTAAATGTGGCCCTGTTTATTAGATTCCATTCCTTCTCACCACATTCTGTTTTTGCCAAGTGTGTCCAGCTCCATCACACAATGTATTTTTGAATGATTTCTTGTTATAATGGCTGCTACATTACGTCAGTGATGTGTGAAAACTGAACTACTGGGAAATTCATTTATGAAATTATTCTTTTCACACCCATACTGATGATTACTGTGACTGCATCTGTTTTTTTCCCTTTTTTTTTGTTCTCTCAATCTTAGGTTCTGTACTTGAAGCCTTGAAGTTTCAAAGTATTTCAGAGTTTTCTGTGATCTATTAAAAGCCACTCTTGTAGATCACTGCATTGCCCTCAGTGCTCTTACCTCGACTATAATCACTTTCAATGTTTTATTTCTGTCACTGATATTTCTCTAATTTGTCCATTCTCTATATTGGCATCATTTCTGAGGTTTCGTATTAGTATGTTGGTTAGCAGGTCAGGTCATAAGGTGTTATGGGATTCTCTCCTTACACTGATTCACAGAAGGATTTGATATTCGTCATGTGCTCAGTCATCAACTCTGGCCTGGGTTATTTTAGCTCTCTGTACATGGGGGTTACACAGAAGAGTATAATCTGCATATATAATGTATAGAATGGTTTGTATAGAATGGGTTGTGGACGGAGTACAGGAAAGGTGCACATGCTTTCCCATACTGGTCTCTGGATTTGGGTTCATTTTGAGGTGAAATTGGATAATTTGTATTTCTGACCTTCATGATCACTCAGGCCTATGAGATCCTCCAGCCAAATAGTCCTCACCGAAGGCCAAGGATTGACCGTGTTTTCTGTTTCATGTTGTAAGCAGTAGGACAATTTACTTCTTTCAGATCATCCCGCTCAACTGGCTAATGTGATGTACAAAACAACAAGGAATTTACAATAATGTAATTCTGGGTGTTGTGTTTATATTCAACTAGAAACAGCTGATAGAGCTGATCTGCAATAGCCCATCATTGACATAAGAGTAAGGCTAGTTCAAATGGCATTTAGTTTTGGTTTTTAGAACTTTTGCCAATTCATTTTTTCTCCAAGGAATTTGGCTCCTGCTGTTGATAGCAGCAAAGCAAGGACAGTGTCCAGATTATATAGTGGGTGTACTGACCGTGTCTAGATTATTTAGTGAATGTACTGACAGTTTCCAGATTATATAGTGAATGTACTGACAGTGTCCAGATTATATAGTGAACAATACCCTTTAAGTACAAGTGTGTGTGAGAGTAATGTAACGGTGGTGGAATATAAGCGCAGTAGGTACACTATAGAAAATAAAGGGAGGTGTTAAAATAAGTCTAGGCTAAAACAGCTATCATGGTTCAGCTGTTGATGTGATGGTATGTGGGAAGAAACTGGTCTTGTTCCTGGTAGTTTACTCATCCAGAGCTCTCCAGTAGCTGGCTGAGGGGACAGGCTGGAAGAGGGTGTGTCCAGACCAGACTGATTGGCAGGGGGCACCACTCTTTTACGTTTTTTTCTTGGACAGTCCTTACTGTCAGCTGCAGTGTGTCTTTGTCTTGTTTGGAGGCTAGTGATGTGAACAGAACACACTCACTGTACGCCTCAGGACTGAAATAGCATCTGATCTGAGTTGTGCTCAACCTCCTTCTTCACACCCCTCCCAAATGTCTCTAAATGTATGTGTGAATGCTCCTGAAAACCAAAAGCTATTTTTGACCAAACCTAAGGCCTCATGGCAAACCACAACTGCTGTTCTAAATTTATTTTTAGATCCAACAGTGACCAGAGAGTGGTGGACAACAAAGATTGAGTGACATCGATAGGGAATTGATCCTTGTCCTAGTCCTCTTGACCTGAGCCAGAGCCAGAACCATCTTAGGAAAATAGTGATTATATAACGTGTGGGTTGACATGTAGTATTAGCCCTATATAATTCCGATGTACGATCAACACTGGGTGTGTATTCATCATGAATACACACCCAGTGTTGATCGTACATCGGAATTATATAGGGCTAATACTACATGTCAGTGATTATTGCTATTATCTCTGGCAAAGACGGCCATGTGGAAAAATTGATGTCTAATTCGAATGAGCCTAGTAATTATGTCATAAGTATAATGTGTAAAGGGTTGAAAGAAGTTTGGTTATTTAAAGATCTTTCATTTTCGTTAAGAAACATTAACTCACAGATAAGCAATGAGTTCAGACATGGTTTCTGATTAAATAGCGATCAAATAAAATGTTATGGATATCCTTAAAGGCTGTTGGTCAAAACTATGAGTTCCAGCTCCCTCCCTCCTTTGTCTGAAGAGTCAATATGAGCGCTCAGCAAGTGCATCTGCCTGCAGAGGGCGCTAGAGACCCGTTAATGTATAGTGTGTCAAATGACAGATGACCGTGCTCCTTGGCAAATGGCTCTTTTCTCCTTGCTCCACTGCTGACCCATTATAGTCAGGCAGGTCAGCTGCTGCAGTTCATCAGCCGGAGTGACAGTCTCCTGGGGGAAGGAGGTAACCGATAGCCCACCGGCACAGACAAACAGCCAGAGCATCACTCCGGTACTGAAATGGAAAATACAGAAACAAACATGGAGTCAGAGAAAAAAGAGACCAAGAATGACACACTGCCAGAAGCAAATGGTAAGAGCACTCACATCAATTATTACAAAATACTTAAACATCTAAACGATTTGAAGTGTGAAATTAAGTGGCCACAGAAATGCATAGGGATGTCTTGATTATAAAATGTTATACACACGTATGTGTTCTGGAGTGTTCTCAAGCTTGATGTTATCTTTTGAGGAGTTTGTGAGTGATCACCTGTAGCTCCCCAACTTCTTGTCATATGGATTGACAAATATTTCTTTTTCTTTTTCTTTTTATCTTTTTTTTAACTAGCAAACGTGCAGAACTTATAACCTATAAATGAACATAGACAGTGGAAGTACACTGATGGAACTTAGTGTCAGTAATGAAGATCAGTAAAAGGTTTGATCTGGTCCCCACTAGGGTCTACTGTTTCCCCTCTGGGTTATTGTCTGATGGGACTGCCAATGCTATCCGTCACCATCTAGGATGCTAACATTCAAGAGCACTCTTGCACAGGGCACTAGACTCTGGCCAGGGAAGTGGAATCTTATCTCATATTTCCAAGGTTTTGACTTTGCAGAAGCAACAACAACCGTGTCAACATCATCTGATCTGCAGTCCTGTGTCTGTTGTAACAGTGTTCATATATTCAGAGAGGTATTCTTGGCTTGGCTTTACAGGCAAGGATAATCGGCAAGGACATATATGGTTTGATGTTGAGGCATATAACAGACACATAAATGTTCTAGTTTATGTTCTACACATTTCAGTGAACTACTTAGTTAGGAGTAGGAATTCAAAATCTAAAAAGAAGTTTCAGTCAATTCATAATTAATATTGCTCAATGTGTGGTGTTTCTGCATCAGCCTATGCAACAATAGTCTTGTAGGTCCTCCTCCTTTTGAGTCATTTTTTTTCATGGAATTAATAATAGTTTTTTTTTATTTCTTTGTCTTTGAGACATCCTCTCACAAACCACATTTAACCACATTTTTTATTATATAACATAAATAAATATAATACAAAATAAAATGTATATTTGTATTAATTGATTATATGAATTTAAAAAATTAAATTGATATAGTTTTCAAATGGTCCCAAAGTATTTTTCACCTGTAAACTTTTTAGAAAAAAAGCACTTGTTGCACTATTCAATATCCTGGATGGTGATGAATGGATGGAGTATAACCCAGCTGAAATTGGTATGACTTCCATCAGATTGTGTGAGAAGGTGAAATCCCCCCTTCTCACCGTGGCACCAAAAAGGGAGTTTTAACTCATGTTACCCTGCAAGAGACTTGGCCTCCCCCACTACAATGGTTGGGTCCGGGCTCCCCCACGTCAATGGTTGGATCTAATTGGACCAATTTAGCCCAATGGGCTGTGGTATTTAGAAGGTGCTGGAGAGAGGCATGAGAAAAATAACATTTACCTGCTGTGAGGTTAAGTGAAACTGTATGCGTTTATATGCGTGAATACAGTTATTGTGCCTAGTTGAATTGTGCCTAGTGAATTTTGCCTAGTATGTGCATAGTTTGCCTAGTTTTGTGAGTACTGTGTGTTTTTGATTTATGTTTGTTTATTTTGGTGTACATGAACGGTTTGGTTTGATACCGGAGAGTCCCCCTTGTAAATCTTTTTTTTTTTTCCATAAGAAGCCACCATGTCCTGCATCGTGTTCTTCCTGACTGCACCACCGGGTCCAGTCGCCCATATCCCAAAACGTGGGGTGGCCGCCTCGGTCCCTCACAGTCTAAAAATAGTTGTCACCCGTAGGCGTGATGTTACATTTAGAAAGCTTGTCTGTTGCATTTGGGCAACACAATGTGGGATAGCAGTTGTCTAACAGAATGGTTTTGGACTTCTCTCCTTGGTCTGTGTTTTCAAGAGCCATATTTGCACATTTACTCGTCAAAAGTAGTAAAATGGCTAGAAACCATGCAGGTTGATTCCACTGATAGAAGTAGAAGTTAATTTAGAGCTGAGTTTATTTCTTCTTTGTTATTTGCCATTAAAATACAATTTTATCAGTGAACTAAGCAAACCAATGACAGTTAATGATATCCGCGTGTGAGGAGAATTCAGCTGAATTCATTCAAGGTTTAATGGATTGTATAAAAGATTGTACCTTTAAATAGATAACAAGCCAAGATCTTGTTTTATCACATTACTTTTTCATTTTTGTTGAAAAGATATAAGGGCTGAGACTGTATTCCTGACAGAAAATACAGAGTTTTGATTTGCAAGTACTATAGACTAATAAAGCATCACTTCATTACGTTGAACAGTAGCCCTAATCCCCAATCATTTGCAGATATATACTGAATTATAACTTTGTAAGATTGTTAATGATATGTTTAAGTTGATAAAATGGATGAAATGTAAATATTCTTCTGTGATTTTGCTTGTGATTAACCCTCTTTTTCTAGTGTTAAGGTTTGACTGTGGTTATATTATACTTAGGTGCTGTTGAGGATGATGAGCTAGCAAAAGCAATCATGGAAAGGCGCTTCGTGCCA